>NW_025534881.1:130000-141693 GCF_020615455.1 Coregonus clupeaformis
CTCTCTCCCCTCCCAGTTCTATATTCTAAACTCTCTCTCCCTCCAGTTCTATATTCCTAAGCTCTATGCTTGCTCTCTCTCCCCCTCCAGTTCTATATTCTAAACTCTATGCTCTCCCCTCCAGTTCTATATTCTAAACTATATGCTCTCCCTCCAGTTCTATATTCTAAACTCTATGCTCTCCCTCCAGTTCTATATTCCTAAACTCTATGCTCCCCTCCAGTTCTATATTCTAAACTCTATGCTCTCCCTCCAATTCTATATTCTAAACTCTATGCTCTCCCCTCCAATTCTATATTCTAAACTCTATGCTCTCCCCTCCAGTTCTATATTCTAAACTCTATGCTCTCCCCTCCAGTTCTACATTCTAAGCTCTATGCTTGCTCTCTCTCCCCTCCAGTTCTATATTCTAAACTCTATGCTCTCCCCTCCAGTTCTATATTCTAAACTCTATGCTCTCCCCTCAGTTCTATATTCCAAACTCTATGCTCTCCCTCCAGTTCTATATTCTAAACTCTATGCTCTCCCCTCCAATTCTATATTCTAAACTCTATGCTCTCCCTCCAATTCTATATTCTAAACTCTATGCTCTCCCCTCCAGTTCTATATTCTAAACTCTATGCTCTCCCCTCCAGTTCTACATTCTAAGCTCTATGCTTGCTCTCTCTCCCCTCCAGTTCTATATTCTAAACTCTATGCTCTCCCCTCCAGTTCTATATTCTAAACTCTATGCTCTCCCCTCCAGTTCTCTATTCTAAACTCTATGCTCTCCCCCTCCAGTTCTATATTCTAAAGCTCTATGCCCTCCCTCAGTTCTAATTTCTAAGCTCTATGCTGCTCTTCTCCCATCCAGTCTATATTCTAAACTCTATGCTCTCCCTCAGTTCTATATTCTAATCTCTATGCTCTCCCCTCCAGTTCTCTATTCTAAACTCTGTGTTCTTAATACAGTCTGTGGTTGTAAACTCTGTGATCTCTCTCTCTCTCCCTCCAGTTCCATATTCTAAGCTCTCCCCCCCAGTTCTATATTCTAAACTCTCTCTCCTCCAGTTCTATATTCTAAACTCTATGCTCGCTCTCTCTCCCCTCCAGTTCTCTATTCTAAACTCTGTGTTCTCAATACAGTCTGTGGTTTGTAAACTCTGTGATCTCTCTCTCTCTCCCTCATCAGTTCCAGCGGAGGCCTGGTACCATGGGCTCCATGTCTGGGGCTGATGACTCCGTCACATGGAGTATCGTTCTAGGGGCAGGGCCCACATGGGAACAACACCCACCCGCTCTTCAGCGCTTCCAGGAGGGCCCATAGGGAATAGGGTGCCATTTGGGATGCATCCAGGGTCTTTTGGAAGGGATTCCTAGACTGAGGTCAGGTTAGAGGTAGCTGCTATAGGCCCCTGTGTGTTTCAGAAAGAACACAGTTCTGCATCACCATGACCCCATGACCTCAGTCACTTTTAGGGCTGTTTGTCATCCAGAGAGTAAATATACTAAATGTGAACTTTTCTTTTCATCACATTTAATTCATAATGTGTTTAGTTTTTTGTCTTCACAATGTTTTCATGTAATGCGTTAAATAAAACAGGAATTTTTTGGTATTCGTTTGTATATTTTTTTTGTTCCCAGAATCACAGTTTCTCACAAGCTTGGGTACTGTCACGTCTCTACCCTTCCAAACGCTGTCACGTCTCTCCCCTTCCAAACGCTGTCACCTCTCTACCCTTCCAAACGCTGTCACCCCTCTACCCTTCCAAACGCTGTCACCCCTCTACCCTTCCAAACGCTGTCACCCCTCTACCCTTCCAAACGCTGTCACCTCTCTACCCTTCCAAACGCTGTCACCCCTCTACCCTTCCAAACGCTGTCACGTCTCTACCCTTCCAAACGCTGTCACCCCTCTCCCCTTCCAAACGCTGTCACCCCTCTCCCCTTCCAAACGCTGTCACCCCTCTACCCTTCCAAACGCTGTCACGTCTCTACCCTTCCAAACGCTGTCACCCTCTACCCTTCCAAACGCTGTCACCCCTCTACCCTTCCAAAGCGGCTGTCACGTCTCTGCCCTTCCAAGCGGCTGTCGCCCCTCTTTCCAAAGCGCTGTCACCCCTCCCTTCCAACGCTGTCCCCTCTGCCCTTCCAGCGCTGTCACCCCTCTCCTTCAAGCGGCTGTCACGTCTCTACCCTTCCAAACGCTGTCACCCCTCTCCCTTCCAAGCTGTCGCCTCTCCTTCAGCGCTGTCGCCCTCTGCCCTCCCCCTAGCGGCTGTCACCCCTCTGCCCTCCCCAAAGCGGCTGTCACCCTCTGCCCTTCCAAGCGCTGTCCCCCTCTCCTTCCAAGCGCTGTCACCCTCTCTTCCTTCCAAGCGGCTGTCACCCTCTGCCCCCTTCAAGCGCTGTCCGTCTCTGCCTTCCAAGCGCTGTCACCCCTCTCCTTCAACGCTGTCCGTCTCTCCTTCAAAGCGCTGTCACCTCTCTCCTTCCAAGCGCTGTCCCCTCTACCCTTCCACGCTGTCGCCCCTCTGCCCTTCGGAGCACTGTCACCCTCTCCTTCCAAGCGCTGTCACCCCCTCTCCTTCCAAGCGCTGTCACCCTCTCCCTTCCAACGCTGTCACCCCTCTCCCTTCAAGCGCTGTCACCCCTCTCCTTCCAAGCGCTGTCACGTCTCTGCCCTTCCAAGCGCTGTCCCCTCTCCCCTTCAAGCGCTGTCCCCCTCTCCCTTCAAGCGCTGTCCCCTCTGCCACTCCCAAAGCGCTGTCACCCTCTGCCCTCCCCAACGCTGTCACCCCTCTACCCTTCCAAACGCTGTCACCCCTCTCCCCTTCCAAACGCTGTCACCCCTCTCCTTCAAGCGCTGTCCCCCTCTGCCCTTCAAGGGCTGTCAAGTCTCTGCCCTTCCAAGCTGTCACCCCTCTCCCCTTCAAGCGGCTGTCCGTCTCTCCTTCAAAGCGGCTGTAACCCCTCTACCCTTCCAAAGCGCTGTCACCCTCTGCCTTCCAAGCGCTGTCGCCCTCTGCCCTTCAAAGCTGTCGTCTCTCCTTCCAAGCGCTGTCCCCTCTCCTTCAAGCGCTGTCCCCCTCTGCCGCTTCCAAAGCGCTGTCCCTCTGCCCTTCCAAAGTGCTGTCCCCCTCTACCCATTCAAGCCGCTGTCCCCTCTGCCTTCCAAGCGCTGTCACCCTCTCCTTCCACGCGCTGTCATCCTCTCCCTTCAAGCGCTGTCCCTCTCCTCAACGCGCTGTCCCTCTCCCTTCAAGCGGCTGTCGCCCCCTCCCCTTCCAAAGCGCTGTCGTCTCTCCCTTCCAAGCGCTGTGTCCCTTCCTTCCAAAGCGGCGTCACCCCTCTCCTTCCGCGCTGTCACCCCTCTACCCTTCCAAACGCTGTCACCCCTCTCCTTCCAAGCGCGCCCCCCTCCTTCCAAGCTGTCCCCCTCTCCCCTTCCAAGCGCTGTCACCCCTCTGCCTTCCAAGCGCTCAACCCTCTACCCTTCCACGCCACCCTCTCCCTTCCAAGCGCTGTCGCCTCTCCCTTCCAAGCGCTGTCCGCCCTCTGCCCTTCCCGGCGCTGTCGCCCTCTGCCCTTCCAAGCGCTGTCACCCTCTCCCTTCAAGCGGCTGTCACCTCTCCCTTCCAAGCGCTGTCACCGCTCTGCCCTTCAAGCGCTGTCTCTGCTTCAGCGGCTGTCACCCCTTCCAAGCGCTGTCACCCCTCTCCTTCAAAGCGTGTCACCCTACCCCTCAAGCGCTGTCACCCCTTCACGTCCCTTCCAAGCGCTGTCACCCCTCTCCTTCCAGCGCTGTCACCCCTCTTTCAAGCGCTGTCCCCCCTCTGCCCTTCCCAAGGCTGTCCCCTCTCCCCTTCAAGCGCTGTCACCCTCTGCCCTTCCCAAGCGCTGTCACCCCTCTCCCTCCCAAGCGCTGTCACCCCTCTCCTTCAAAGCGCTTTGTCACCCCCTCTCCTTCCAAAGCGCTGTCGGCCCCTCTGCCCTTCCAAAGCGCTGTCACGTCTCTGCCTTCCAAGCGGCTGTCACCCCTCTGCCCTTTAAGCGCTGTCCCTCTCCTTCAAGCGCTGTCATCCCCTCTACCTCAAGCGCTGTCAACCCTCTGCCCTTCCAAGCGCCTGTGTCCTCTCCTTCCAGCGCTGTCACCCTCTCCCTTCAAGCGCTGTCACCTCTCCCTTCTAAAGCGGCTGTCACGCCTCTCCTTCCAAAGCGGCTGCCGTCTGCCCTTCCAAGCGCTGTCCCTCTGCCTGCGCTGTCCCTCTCTGCCTTCAGGCGCTGTACCTCTCCTCCAGCTGTCAGCCTCTCCCCTTCAGTCCCCTCTGCCTTCAGGTGTGCCTCTCCCTTCAGCGCTGTCACGCCTCTGCCCCTTCAAGCGGCTGTCCCCTCTGCCTTCCAAGCGCTGTCCCTCTGCCCTTCCAGGCGCTGTCACCTCTGTCTCCATAGCGGCTGTCGACCCTCTACCCTTCCAAAGCGCTGTCACTCCTCTCCCTTCCAAGCGGCTGTCAAGCCTCTACCTTCCAACCGGCTGTCCGTCTCTGCCCTCCAACGCTGTCCCGTCTCTGCCCTTCCAGCGCGCCTCTGCCCTTCAAGCGCTGTCCGTCTCTACCCTTCCAAGCGCTGTCAAGTCCCTCTGCCCTTCAAGCGCTGTCAAGCCTCTCCCTTCCAAGGTGTCTGTCTTCCCTCTGCCCTTCCAAGCGCTGTCACGCCTCTCCTCCCAATGCGCTGTACCCTCTGCCCTTCAAGCGCTGTCCATGCCCCTTTCCTGCCTTCCAAGCGGCTGTCGCCCCTCTGCCCTTGCTGTCTCTGCCCTGGCTGTCCCCTCTACCCTTCCAGGCGCTGTCCACCCCTCTCCCCTTCCAAAGCGCTGTCCGCCTCTGCCCTCCCAAGCGGCTTGTCCCGTCTCTGCCCTTCAGGCGCTGTCCCCCCTCTGCCGTTCCAAGCGCTGTGCGCGTCTCTGCCCTTCAGCGTCAGCCTCTGCCTTCAGCGGCTGTCACCCTCTACCCTTCCAAGCGCTGTCACCCCTCTGCCCTTCCAAGCGTGTGCCTCTCCACCCTTCGGTGCTGTCACCCCTCTGCCGCTTCCGCGCTGTCACCCTCTCTGCCCTTCCCAAGCGCTGTCACCCTCTCCTTCGGCTGTGGTCCCTCTGCCCTTCCAAAGCGCTGTCCCCCTCTCCTTCCAAGCGCTGCTCCCTCTGCCTTCCAAGCGCTGTCACCCCTCTGCCCTTCAAAGCGCTGCCCTCCTTCCAAGCGCTGTACCCTCTCTACCCTTCCAAGCGCTGTCACCCTCACCCTTCCAAGCGCTGTCGCGCCTCTACCCTTCCAAGCGCTGTCACCCTCTGCCCCTTCCAACGCTGTCCACGCCCTCTCCCTTCCAGAGCGGCTTCGTCACGTGCCTCTGCCCTTCCCAAGCGCGCGGCCTCTGGGGGTCTCCTCGCGCTTCCGTCCTCCTTCCTATGTACGCCCTCTACCTTCCAAAGCGCTGTCGCCCCTCTGCCCTTCCAAGCGCTTGTCACGTCTCTGCCCGCGGCTGTCTCGCTCTCTGCCTCCCAGCGCTGTCCCCCCTCTGCCCTTCCAACGTGTCCCCCCTCTGCCCTCCAGAGCGCTGCGCCTCTCCTTCAAGCGCTGTCCGCCTCTGCCCTCCTTCCAAGTCGCTGTACCCCTCTGCCCTTCAAGCGCTGTCCGCCTCTGCCCTTCCAACGCTGTCCCCTCCCCTTCACGCGTCACCCTCTGACCTTCAAGGCGACTGTACCTTCCTCCAGCCCCTTCCCAGTGCTGTCACCCTCACCCATTCAAGGCTGTCTGCCCCTCTGCCCTTCGCGCTGTCCGTTCTTCTGCCTCCAAGCGCTGTCACCCTGCCCTCCCAACTGCTGTCAGCCCTCCAACCATGTCCCTTCCAAGGCGGCTGTCGGCCTCCTCTGCTTCCAGCCCTCTGCCCTTCCCACCGCGAGCCTCTACCCTTCAGCGCTGTCACCCCTCTCCTTCCCAAGCGCTGTCGCCCCTGCCCTTCCAAGCGCTGTCCCCTCTCCCCTTCCCAAGGCTGTCCGCCTCTACCCTTCCAGCGCTGTCGCGTCTCTGCCTTCCCAGCGCTTCCCCTCTGCCCTTCAAGCGCTGTCACGCCCTCTGCCCTTCCAAGCGCTGTCACCTCTCCCTTCCACCGCTGTCACCCCTCCTTCAAGCGGCTGTCACCCCTCTGCCCTTCCAAAGCGCTGTCCGTCTCTGCCCTTCAAGCGCTGTCACCCCTCTGCCCTTCAGCGCTGTTCCCCTCCTCACGCTGTCGCCCTCTCCCCTTCCAAACGCTGTCACCCCTCTACCCTTCCAAACGCTGTCACGTCTCTACCCTTCCAAACGCTGTCACCCCTCTCCCCTTCCAAACGCTGTCACGCCCTCTACCTTAGCGTCTGTCACCCCTCTCCCTTCCAAAGCGCTGTCACCTCTACCCTTCCAAGCGCTCTGTTCACGCCTCTGCCCTTCCAAGCGCTGTCACCCTCTCCCTTCCAAGCGCTGTCACGCCCTCTCCCCTTCCAAGCGCTGTCGCTCTCTGCCCTTCCAAGCGCTGTCGTCTCTGCCTTCCAAAGCGCTGTCCGTCTGCTGCCTTCCAAGCGCTGTCGGTCTCTGCCCTTCAAAGCGCTGTCCCCCCTCTGCCCTTCCAAGCGCTGTCAGCCCTCTCCCCTTCCAAGCGCTGTCTACCCCTCTCCCCCCAACGCTGTCCCCTCTCCCTTCAGCGCTTATCACCCCTCTACCCTTCCAAACGCTGTCACCCCTCTACCCTTCCAAACGCTGTCACCCCTCTACCCTTCCAAACGCTGTCACGTCTCTACCTTCCAAACGCTGTCACGCCTCTACCCTTCCAAACGCTGCCCCCTCTGCCTTCCAAAGCGCTGTCCAGTCTCTGCCCTTCAAGCGGCCTGTCACGCCTCTGCCCTCCCAACGCTGTCCCCCTCTGCCGTTCCCAAGCGCTTGTCGCCCTCTGCCCTTCCAAGCGCTGTCGCCTCTACCCTTCCAAGCTGTCGCCCTCTCCTTCAAGCGTGTCACGCCTCTGCCCTTCCGCGCCGTCACCCTCTGCCCTTCCAAAGCGGCTGTCCCTCTGCCCTTCAAGCGCTGTCACCCCTCTGCCCTTCAAAGCGCTGTCCTTCCCTCTCCCTTCCCCAAACGCTGTCTCCTCCTCTCCCTTCAGAGGCTGTGCTCCCTCTCCCCTTCAAAGCGCTGTCGCGCCTCTGCCCTTTAAAGTACCTCCCTTCACCCTGTCACCCCTCTCCTTCAAGCGCTGTCCACCCCTCTCCTTCCAAGCGCTGTCACCCCTCTACCTAAGCGCTGTCACCCCTCTGCCCTTCCAAAGCGCTGTCCCCTCTCCCTTCAAGCGCTGTCCGCTCTGCCCTTCCCAAAGCGCTGTCCGTCTCTGCCCTCCCAAGCGCTGTCCGCTCTCTGCCCTTCCAAGTCGGCTGTCAGCTCTCTCCCTTCCCAAGCGCTGTCCCCCCTCTGCCCTCAAGTCCCTCTCTTCCAAGCGCTGTACGCTCTGCCCCCCAAGCGGCTGTCGGGCCTCTGCCCTCCCAAAGCGCCCCTCTGCCCTTACAAGCGCTGTCTCTGCCCTTCCAGGTGTCGGCCTCCCCTTCAGCGCTGTCACCCCTCTCCCTTCCAAGCGCTGTCCCCCTCTACCCTTCCAAAGCCTGTCGTCTCTGCCCCTTCAAGCGTCCCCTCCTCCGCTGTCACCCCTCTGCCCTTCAAAGCGCTGTCGTCTCCCCTTCCAAGGCTGTCACCCCTCTACCCTTCCAAAGCGCTTCACCCCTCTGCCCTTCCAAGCGCTGTCACGCCTCTGCCGCTTCAAGTGTCACGTCTCTGCCCTTCCCCAAGCGCTGTCACCCTCTGCCCTTCCAGCGCTGTCACCCCTCTCCCTTCCAAAGCGGCTGTCCACCTCTGCCATTCAACGCTGACTCTCCTTCCGCGCTGTCAGCCCTCTGCCCCTCCCAAGCGGCTGTCCGTCTCCCTCCCAAGCGGCTGTCACCTCTGCCCTCCCAAGCGCTGTCACCCCTCTCCTTTCAAGCGTGTCTACCCCTCTCCCCTTCCAAACGCTGTCACGTCTCTCCCCTTCCAGCGTACCCTCTTCCCTTCCCTAAGCGCTGTCCACGTCTCTACCCTTCCAAGCGCGCCCCTCTACCCTTCCAGGCGCTGTCAGCTCCCCTTCAAAGCTGCCGTCTCTCTTCAGCGCGCTGTCTCCCCTCTCCCCTTCCAAACGCTGTCACCCCTCTACCCTTCCAACTGCTGTCTACCTCTCCCTTCCAAAGCGCTGTCACCCTCTACCTTCAAGCGCTGTCACCCCTCTGCCCTTCGCGCTGTGCCTCTGGCCTTCCAAGCTGCCCCCTCTCCCCTTCCCTTGTCGCTGTCACCCCTCCTACGCTGTCCCCCCTCTCCCTCCCAAGCTGTCACGCTCTGCCCTTCAGCGCTGTCACCCCTCTGCCCTTCCAACGCCCCTCTCCCCTTCCAAACGCTGTCACCCCTCTACCCTCCCAAACGCTGTCACCCTCTCTCCCTCCCAACGCCCCTCTGCCCTTCCCAAGCGCTGTCACGTCTCTGCCCTTGGCCAAGCGCTGTCACCCTCTGAGCCATTCAAGCGCTGTCACCCCTCTGCCCTCTCAAGCGCTGATCCGTTCCCTCTGCCCTTCAAAGCGCTGTCACGTCTCTCCCTCAAGGGCTGTCCTGCCCTCAACCGCCGTCCCCTCACCCTTAAGCGCTGTCACCCCTCTCCTTCCAAGCGCTGTCACGCCCTCTCCTTCCCAAACGCTGTCACCCCTCTACTCCTTCCAAGCGCTGTCACCCTCTCCTTCCAAGCGCTGTCCACTCCTCTACCCTTCCAAGCGCTGTCACCCTCTCCCTCCGCGGCCCTCTGCCCCACGCTCTCTCCCCCGCGTGTCCTCTCCTTCCAACGCTGTCCGCTCGCCCTTCCAGCTCAGTCTCTCCCTCCCAAGCTGGTGTCACGCGTCTGCCCTTCAAGCGTGTCGCGTCTCTGCCTCCAAGCGCTGTCGCCCCTCTCCCTTCCAAGCGTCTGTCACCCCTCTGCCCTTCCAAAGCGGCTGTCACCCTCTTCCCTTCCAAAGCGGCTGTCACGCCTCTGCCCTTCCAAAGCGGCTGTCAGCGTCTCCTTCACGCTGTCCGTCTGACCTTCAGCGCTGTGCCCTCTACCCCTTCCAGCGGGCTGTCACGCCCTCTACCCTTCAAGCTGTCGTCTCTGCCCTTCAAGCGGCTGTCAACCCTCTCCCTTCCAGCGCTGTCCCTCTCCTTCCAAGCGGCTGTCAACCCTCTCTCTCCCAAGCGCTTAAGTGCCTCTGCCCTTCCAAGCGCTTCACCCCTCCCTCCAAGCGCTGACCCGCCCCTTCCTAAGCGTGTCACGTCCCCCTTCCGCGTGCACCCCTCTGCCCCTTCAGGCTGTCACCCCTCTGCCTCCAGCGCTGTCCCCCTCTGGCCTTCCAAGCGGTCCCCTCTCCTTAGCTGTCCTCTGCCCGCGTGTCGTCTCTGCCCCGCTGGGTGTCCACGTCTCCGCCAGGCTGCCTCTCCTTCCAAGCGCTGCCCTCTCCCCTTCAAGCGGCTGTCAGCCCTCTGCCCTTCCAAAGCGCTGTCGCCTCTGCCTTCAAAGCGCTGTCCTCCCCTCTCCTCCCCGCTGTCACCCCTGGCTTCCAAGCGCTGTCACCCCTCTACCCTTCCAAAGCGCTGTCACCCTCTCCCTTCCAAGCGCTGTCCTCTCTCCTTCCAAGCGCTTCCCTCTGCCCTTCCAGCGCTGTCGCCCTCTCTACCCTTCCAAAGCGGCTGTCGTCGCCTCTGCCCTTCCAATCGCTGTCACCCTCTACCGCCTTCCAAAGCGCTGTCACCTCCAACACGCCCCTTCAAGCGCTGTGCGTCTCTGCCTCCAGCTGTCCACGCCTCTACCCTTCCAAACGCTGTCACGTCTCTACCCTTCCAAACGCTGTCACGTCTCTGCCTTCCAACTGTCAGCCTCTCACCCTTCAAGCGCTGTCACCCCTCTAGCTTCCAAGCGCTATCCTTCTCTGCCTCCAGCTGTCTTAGCTCTACCTTCCCAAGCGCTGTAGCCTCTGCCTTCGTCGCGCTGTCACGCTCTACCCTCCAACGCTGTCACCTCTGCCTTCACGGTGTCACCCCCTCCCCTTCCACGGCTGTCCCCTCTGCCATCCTGGTGTCGTCTGCCTCCCAAGCTTCCCTCTACCCTTCCAGGCGGTGTCCCGCTCTCTGCCTCCCTTCGCGCTGTCCCCTCTGCCCTCAGTTCCACCTCGCCTTCCAGCGCTGTACCCCTCTACCTCAGCGCTCTCTGCCCTCAGCGCACCCTCTGCCCTTCAAAGCGCTGTCACGATCTCTGCCCTTCCAAAGCGGCTGCGTCTCTGCCACTTCCAAACGCTGTCGCCCCTCTACCTTCCAAACGGCTGTCCGTCCCTTGCCCTTCCAAGCGCTGTCACCCCTCTGCCCTTCCAGGCGGCTGTCACGCCTCTACCTTCCAAGCGCTGTCACCCCTCTGCCTTCCAACGTCCGCTCTGCCTTCCGCTGTCGCGCCTCTCTGCTTCCAAGCTGTGCGTCTCTGCCTCACGGCCGTCCGTCTCGCCTTCCAAGCGCTGTAGCCCTCTGCCTCTCAAGCGGCTGTCAGGTCTCTGCCTCAGCTGTCCGCCTCTACCCTTCCAAGCGCTGTCCCCCCTCTGCCCTTCCAACACTCAGTAGCCCCGCACTGGCTGTCACGCCTCTGCCTTCAAGCGCTGTGCGTCTCCCCTCCCAAGGCTGTCACCTCTGCCCTTCCGAGACTGTCGTCTCTACACCTTCCAAGCGCTGTCGCGCCTCTGCCACTTCCCAAGCGCTGTCACGCCTCTGCCCTTCAAGCGGTGTCACCCTCTACCCTCCAAGCGCTGTCACCCCTCTGCCTTCAAGCTGTGCTGTCTCCCCCTCCCAAGCGCTGTCGCCCTCTCTACCCTTCCAAGCGCTGTCCGTCTCTGCCATCCCAAGCGCTGTCAGCGCCCTCTGCCCTTCAAGCGGCTTCGCCCCTACTTCCTTCCAAGCGTGACTCTGCCCTCGCGTTCGCCTCTCCCCGCTGTCCCCTACCCTTCCCCAAGCGCGTCCCCTCTGCAGCTTCCACGTGTCCCTCTCCCCTCCCTCTTTCTCTCTGCCTTCAAGCGGCTGTCAGCCTCCTGCCCTCGCAAGCGGCTGTCACCTACCCTCAAGCGGCTGTCCCCCTCTGCCCTTTCGCTGTCACCCTTCACACTCCTCCCCAACGCTGTCCACCCCGCCTCTACCCTCCCAAAGCGCTGCTCACCCTCTACCGCTTCCAAAGCTGTCACCCTCTGCCCTCCAGGCGTCCACGCTCTGCCCTCCAAAGCGCTGTCGCCCCTCTGCCCTCCTGCTTCCTCTCCTCCCACGCGCTGTCAGCCGTCTCTGCCTCCTTCAAGCGCTGTCACCCCTCTGCCCTCCAAAGCGCTGTCGTCTCTGCCCTTCCAACGCTGTCACCCCTCCCCATTCCACGCGTCCCTCTCCCTTCCAAGCGCTGTCGTCTCTACCCTTCAAGCGCTGTCACCCTCTCTACCTTCCAAGCGCTGTCACGCCTCTGCCCTTCCAAGCTGTCACCCTCTCCTCCCAAACGCTGTCCACGCCTCTGCCCACCGGTCACCCTCTACCCCAACGGCTGTCGCGTCTCTGCCCAGCTGGCTGTCTTGCAATGCGTGG
>NW_025534882.1:0-10000 GCF_020615455.1 Coregonus clupeaformis
GAGGCAGAGAAATGTAGAGAGAGGAGGAGAGAGATACAGAGAAATGTAGAGAGAGAGGGAGGAGGCAGAGAGATACAGAGAAATGTAGAGAGAGAGGGAGGAGGCAGAGAGATACAGAGAAATGTAGAGAGAGAGAGGGAGGCAGAGATACAGAGAAATGTAGAGAGAGAGAGAGGAGGCAGAGAGATACAGAGAAATGTAGAGAGAGAGAGGAGGCAGAGAGATACAGAGAAATGTAGAGAGAGAGGGAGGAGGCAGGAGAGATACAGAGAAATGTAGAGAGAGAGAGGAGGCAGAGAGAAATGTAGAGAGAGAGAGGAGGCAGAGATACAGAGAAATGTAGAGAGAGAGGGAGGAGGCAGAGAGAGGCAGAGAATGTAGAGAGAGAGGGGAGGCAGAGAGATACAGAGAAATGTGGAGAGAGAGGGAGAGTGCAGAGAGATACAGGAGAAATGTAGAGAGAGAGAAGAGGCAGAGAGATACAGAGAAATGTAGAGAGAGAGAGGAGGGAGATATACAGGAGAAATGTGAGAGAGAGGGGAGGAGGCAGAGAGATACAGAGAAATGTAGAGAGAGAGAGAGGAGGCAGAGAAATGTAGAGAGAGAGAGGAGGCAGAGAGATACAGAGAAATGTAGAGAGAGAGAGAGGAGGCAGAGAAATGTAGAGAGGTGAGAGAGGAGGCAGAGAGTACAGAGAAATGTGGAGAGAGGGGAGGCAGAGAGATACAGAGAAATGTAGAGAGAGAGGGAGGAGGCAGAGAGATACAGAGAAATGTAAAGAGAGAGGAGGAGGCAGAGAGATACAGAGAAATGTAGAGAGAGAGAAGAGGCAGAGAGATACAGAGAAATGTAGAGAGAGAGGGAGGCAGAGAAGATACAGAGAAATGTAGAGAGAGAGGGAGGGAGGGAGAGAGATACAGAGAAATGTGAGAGAGAGAGAGGAGGCAGAGAAATGTAGAAGAGAGAGAGGAGAGGCAGAGAGATACAGAGAAATGTAGAGGGAGAGAGAGGAGGCAGAGAAATGTAGAGAGAGAGGAGGCAGAGAGATACAGAGAAATGTGGAGAGGGAGGAGGCAGAGAGATACAGAGAAATGTAGAGAGAGAGAGGAGGCTTAAGAGGATACAGAGAAAATGTAGAGAGAGAGAAGAGGCAGAGAGATTACAGAGAAATGTAGAGAGAGAGAGAGGAGGCAGAGAGATACAGAGAAATGTAGAGAGAGAGGGGAAGGCAGAGAGTATAACAGAGAAATGTAGAAGAGAGAGAGGAGGCAGAGAAATGGTAGAAGAAGAGAGAGGAGGCAGAGAGATACAGAGAAATGTAGAGAGAAGAGGGGAGAGGCAGAGAGAAATGTAGAGAGAGAGGCAGAGACAGAGAAATGTAGAGAGAGAGGGAGGAGGCAGAGAGATACAGAGAAAGTGGAGAGAGAGGGGAGGCGAGAGATACAAGAGAAATGTAAAAGGGGAGGAGGAGAGAGATACAGAGGAAATGTAGAGAGAGAGAAGAGGCAGAGAGATACAGAGAAATGTAGAGAGAGAGAGAGAGAGGAGGCAGAGATATACAGAGAATGTAGAGAGAGAGGGAGGAGGCAGAGAGATACAGAGAAATGTAGAGAGAGAGAGAGAGGCAGAGAAATGTAGAGAGAGAGAGGGGGCAGAGAGATACAGAGAAATGTAGAGAGAGAGAGAGGAGGCAGAGAAATGTAGAGAGAGAGAGGAGGCAGAGAGATACAGAGAAATGTAGAGAGAGAGGGAGGAGGCAGAGAGATACAGAGAAATGTAGAGAGAGAGGGGAGGCAGAGAGATACAGAGAAATGTAAAGAGAGAGGGAGGAGGCAGAGAGATACAGAGAAATGTAGAGAGAGAGAAGAGGCAGAGAGATACAGAGAAATGTAGAGAGAGAGAGAGGAGGCAGAGATATACAGAGAAATGTAGAGAGAGAGGGAGGAGGCAGAGAGATACAGAGAAATGTAGAGAGAGAGAGAGGAGGCAGAGAAATGTAGAGAGAGAGAGGAGGCAGAGAGATACAGAGAAATGTAGAGAGAGAGAGAGGAGGCAGAGAAATGTAGAGAGAGAGAGGAGGCAGAGAGATACAGAGAAATGTGGAGAGAGAGGGAGGAGGCAGAGAGATACAGAGAAATGTAGAGAGAGAGGGAGGAGGCAGAGAAATGTAGAGAGAGAGAGGAGGCAGAGATACAGAGAAATGTAGAGAGAGAGAGAGGAGGCAGAGAAATGTAGCAGAGAGAGAGGAGGCAGAGAGATACAGAGAAATGTAGAGAGAGAGGGAGGAGGCAGAGAGATACAGAGAAATGTAGAGAGAGAGGAGGAGGCAGAGAGATACAGAGAAATGTAGAGAGAGAGGGAGGAGGCAGAGAGATACAGAGAAATGTAGAGAGAGAGAGGGAAAGGCAGAGAGATACAGAGAAATGTAGAGAGAGAGAGGAGGCAGAGAGATACAGAGAAATGTAGAGAGAGAGAGGAGGCAGAGAGATACAGAGAAATGTAGAGAGAGAGGGAGGAGGCAGAGAGATACAGAGAAATGTAGAGAGAGAGAGAGGAGGCAGAGAAATGTAGAGAGAGAGAGGAGGCAGAGAGATACAGAGAAATGTAGAGAGAGAGGGAGGAGGCAGAGAGATACAGAGAAATGTAGAGAGAGAGGGGAGGCAGAGAGATACAGAGAAATGTAAAGAGAGAGGGAGGAGGCAGAGAGATACAGAGAAATGTAGAGAGAGAGAAGAGGCAGAGAGATACAGAGAAATGTAGAGAGAGAGAGAGGAGGCAGAGATATACAGAGAAATGTAGAGAGAGAGGGAGGAGGCAGAGAGATACAGAGAAATGTAGAGAGAGAGAGAGGAGGCAGAGAAATGTAGAGAGAGAGAGGAGGCAGAGAGATACAGAGAAATGTAGAGAGAGAGAGAGGAGGCAGAGAAATGTAGAGAGAGAGAGGAGGCAGAGAGATACAGAGAAATGTGGAGAGAGAGGGAGGAGGCAGAGAGATACAGAGAAATGTAGAGAGAGAGGGAGGAGGCAGAGAAATGTAGAGAGAGAGGAGGCAGAGAGATACAGAGAAATGTAGAGAGAGAGAGAGGAGGCAGAGAAATGTAGAGAGAGAGAGGAGGCAGAGATATACAGAGAAATGTAGAGAGAGAGAGGAGGCAGAGAAATGTAGAGAGAGAGAGGAGGCAGAGAGATACAGAGAAATGTAGAGAGAGAGGGAGGAGGCAGAGAGATACAGAGAAATGTAGAGAGAGAGGGAGGAGGCAGAGAGATACAGAGAAATGTAGAGAGAGAGAGGAGGCAGAGAGATACAGAGAAATGTAGAGAGAGAGAGAGGAGGCAGAGAGATACAGAGAAATGTAGAGAGAGAGAGGAGGCAGAGAGATACAGAGAAATGTAGAGAGAGAGGGAGGAGGCAGAGAGATACAGAGAAATGTAGAGAGAGAGAGAGGAGGCAGAGAAATGTAGAGAGAGAGAGGAGGCAGAGAGATACAGAGAAATGTAGAGAGAGAGGGAGGAGGCAGAGAGATACAGAGAAATGTAGAGAGAGAGGGGAGGCAGAGAGATACAGAGAAATGTAAAGAGAGAGGGAGGAGGCAGAGAGATACAGAGAAATGTAGAGAGAGAGAAGAGGCAGAGAGATACAGAGAAATGTAGAGAGAGAGAGAGGAGGCAGAGAGATACAGAGACATGTAGAGAGAGAGAGAGAGAATGAGAGAGAAGGCATAAGAGAGAGAGAGAGAGAGAGAGAGAGAGAGAGAGAGATGGAGAGACAGAGGAGACAGGAAAAGAGAGACAGACTGTGTGTGAGAAGGAGGAGAGTCCAGCCCAGAGTAGGCTAAGTCTGCTGATGGTTTAGTTTAGTGTCAGTTGAGACAGACAGATTGATGGATGCCCTAGAGGAGCAGGCAGGCGTGTGTGTGGGCGGTGGAAGGACCCCATAATGAGACCTCCCTAGTAGGCTGACTCCAACACCTTTATAACACAGAGATGGCGTGTGTGTGTATGTGTGTGTGTGTGTGTGTGTGTGTGCACGTGTGTGTGTGTGTGTGCGTGTTTGTGTGAATGATGGCGAGGGCAGCCCTATACACTGATATTAATCATAGAGCCAGTCTCTCCCTTGACCCCTGACCTCATCCAACAATGCATCAGCCGGAAGGCCACAGGTCCTTTTTTTGCTTCCGAAATCGCACCCTATTCCCTATGTGGTGCACTACTTTTCATTCTAATGGTTAAAGGGATGGTTCAGAGATTTGACATATTTCAATGTTTGTTTCCTTCGATGTTTGTTTCCAAAGGACGTCCTACTTGTGTTTACTTACCTTGACTGGAGTTTAGGGACAGGAAGTGACCCTCTACACTTTGGTTTTGTTAATCTAGCCACTGCAAACAATAAACAACATTAGCATGTTTATGGTCAATTCCCCATATAGGTCAATCTCCCCCCATTTTAGCATGTATCACATTTCATCTATAGACTGCCTTCAAGGTCACGAAGCAAATATCAAAATATATCAAATCTCTCAACTATTCTGCGGCACCGAGGTTAGGATTGAACCTGAACTGATCTTAGATCTGTGCCTGAGGGGAAAGAAAGAGGGAGAGAGAGAAGGATGATTGAATGGCAAACGAGGGCGTTACTTTATCTCTCTGTATGATCTGTCCATCACAGAGAGATCAGACCTGGTAATGGGATGGAGCTGTCAGGTCTTACATGTTTCTCTTCATTGACAGAAATGATAGGATCATCATATATGTATTAGACTGACAAAGAATAGGACTGGGACCCTTTAAACTACCTATAAGTTTCTTTTGGTTTCACACACACACACACACACACACACACACAACACACACACCCAACAGAGCGACAGACAGGCACCTCGTCGCCCTCTACTCATCTCCATAACTCTACGACTATTCATCATTTATTTCCCTCTGTTCTGTCGTTTCAACAACACTGCTCGCTCAGCAACTTCTCCCCTACCTCTCCATCCATCTCTCTCTCTCTCTTTCTCTCTCTCTCTCTCCCTCCTCTAGGTGAAACCGATCTCTCGTTCACGCCACCCTGAGTTCATCACCTCTCCCGCCCCCTATCCCCCCTCTCTTCTCATCTCTCCTTCCTCTCCTCCTCTCCGGCTCTGCTCCACGCCACAACATTTTCACACCTATCAGGCTTTTCCTTTGTTCCTCTTCCTCATCTCTCCCCAGCAGGCCTGGGTTCTGTTTCTTCTGTCTTCATGCTGTTGTCCTCTCCTTGTTGCCGTAGCACAAGAAAATAAAACAATATGAAATAAAGAAAGAGGTAAAGCGAGGGAGGGATGAAATGGAGAAAGACGAGGGATGTGCAGAAAAGACAAAAGAGAAGAGAGAGAAGAGGAAAAAAGTGGATGTTTCTTTCGAAGGGAAAGGGTGAAACATCTCCACGGCAACAGCAATGTGAGATCCAATAGTCGTGTAAGAGGGGAGAGAAGTGTCAGCTGGGACTTGTAGTCTTCCCTTGAGATACAGCAGCAAAACAGTAGTATCACTCAGGCCTTTATACTGTTAACTGTCTTTATGATACATATTGAGACAGTACAGTATTATCACTCAGGCCTTTATACTGTTAACGGTCTTTATGATACATATTGAGACAGCACAGTATTATCACTCAGGCCTTTAGACTGTTAACTGTCTTTATGATACATATTGAGACAATACAGTATTATCACTCAGGCCTTTAGACTGTTAACTGTCTTTATACATTTTACATTTTAGTCATTTAGCAGACACTCTTATCCAGAGCGACTTACAGGAGCAATTAGGGTTAAGTGCCTTGCTCAAGGGCACATTTACGTCATTTAGCAGCGCTCTTATCCAGAGCGACTCACAAATTGGTGCATTCACCCTATAGCCAGTGGGATAACCACTTTACAATTTTGTGGGGGTAGAAGGAACTTTATCCTATCCCAGGTATTCCTTAAAGAGGTGGGGTTTCAAATGTCTCCGGAAGGTGGTGAGTGACTCCAGCTGTCCTGGCGTCGTGAGGGGAGTTTGTTCCACCATTGGGGTGCCAGAGCAGCGAACAGTTTTGACTGGGCTGAGCGGGAACTATGCTTCCGCAGGAAGGGGAGCCAGCAGGCCAGAGGTGGATGAACGCAATGCCCTCGTTTGGGTGTAGGGGACTGATCAGAGCCCGAAGGTACAGAGGTGCCGTTCCCCTCACTGCTCCATAGGCAAGCACCATGGTCTTGTAACGGATGCGAGCTTCAACTGGAAGCCAGTGGAGTGTGCGGAGGAGGGGGGTGACGTGAGAGAACTTGGGAAGGTTGAACACCAGACGGGCTGCGGCGTTTCTGGATGAGTTGTAGGGTTTAATGGCACAGGCAGGGAGGCCAGCCAACAGCGAAGTTGCAGTAATCCAGACGGAGATGACAAGTGCCTGGATTAGGACCTGTGCCGCTTCCTGTGTAAGGCAGGGTCGTACTCTCCGAATGTTGTAGGGCATGAACCTGCAGGAGCGGGTCACCGCTTGATGTTAGCGGAGAACGACAGGGTGTTGTCCAGGGTCACGCCAAGGCTCTTCGCACTCTGGGAGGAGGACACAACGGAGTTGTCAACCGTGATGGCGAGATCATGGAACGGGCAGTTTCCCGGGAGGAAGAGCAGCTCCGTCTTGCCAGGGTTCAGCTTGAGGTGGTGATCCGTCATCCATACTGATATGTCTGCCAGACATGCAGAGATGCGTTCGCCACCTGGTTATCAGAAGGGGGAAAGGAGAAGATTAGTTGTGTATCGTCAGCGTAGCAATGATAGGAGAGGCCATGTGAGGATATGACAGAGCCAAGTGACTTGGTGTATAGGGAGAAAAGGGAGAGGGCCTAGAACTGAGCCCTGGGGGACACCAGTGGTGAGAGCACGTGGTGCGGAGACAGCTTCTCGCCACGCCACTTGGTAGGGAGCGACCGGTCAGGTAGGACGCAATCCAGGAGTGAGCCGCGCCGGAGATGCCCACCTCGGAGAGGGTGGAGAGAGGATCTGATGGTTCACAGTATCAATGGTCTGATGGTTCACACTCTCTCTCTCTCTCCTCTCCCTCTGCTCAACCTATCTCTCTGTCTCTCTTCTCCTCTCCTCTCCCTCTCCTCAACCTCTCTCTCTGTCTCTCTCTCTCTCTCCTCTCCCTCTCCTCAACCTATCTCTCTGTCCCTCTCCTCTCCTATCCTCTCCCTCTCCTCAACCTCTCTCTCTCTCTCTCTCTCTCCTCTCCTCTCCCTCTCCTCAACCTCTCTCTCTGCTCTATCGCCTCTCTCCTCTCCCTCTCCTCAACCTCTCTCTCTCTCTCTCTCTCTCTCTCCTCTCCCTCTCCTCAACCTCTCTCTCTCTGTCTCTCTCCTCTCCCTCTGCTCAACCCTCTCTCTCTGTCTCTCTCTCTCCTCTCCTCTCCCTCTCCTCAACCTATCTCTCTGTCTCTCTCTCTCTACTCTCCCATCCCTCTCTCAACCTCTCTGTCTCTCTCTCCTCTCCCTCTCCTCAACCTCTCTCTCTCTCTCTCCTCTCCCTCTGCTCAACCTATCTCTCTGTCTCTCTCTCCTCTCCTCTCCCTCTCCTCAACCTCTCTCTCTGTCTCTCTCTCTCTTCCTCTCCCTCTCCTCAACCCCTCCTCTGTCTCTCTCTCTCTCTCTCCTCTCCTCTCCTCTCCTCCCTCTCTCCTATCTCTCTCTCTCCCTCTCCCTCTCTTCAACCTCTCCTGCTCTCTCTCTCCTCTCCCCTCTCCTCAACTCTCTCTCTCTTCTTTCTCTCCCTCTGCTCAACCTCTCTCTGTCTCTCTCTCTCCTCTCCTCTCCCTCTCCTCAACCTATCTCTCTGTCTCTCTCTCTCTACTCTCCCCTCCCTCTCCTCAACCTCTCTCTGTCTCTCTCTCTCCTCTCCCTCTCCTCAACCTCTCTCTCTCTCTCTCTCTCTCTCCTCTCCCTCTGCTCAACCTATCTCTCTGTCTCTCTCTCCTCTCCGCTCCCTCTCCTCAACCTCTCTCTCTCTCTCTCTCTCTCTCCTCTCCCTCTCCTCAACCTATCTCTCTGTCCCTCTCCTCTCCTATCCTCTCCCTCTCCTCAACCTCTCTCTCTCTCTGTCTCACTCTCTCTCCTCTCCTCTCCCTCCCTCTCCTCAACCTCTCTCTCTGTCTCTATCGCTCTCTCTCCTCTCCCTCTCCTCAACCTCTCTCTCTGTCTCTCTCTCTCCTCTCCTCTCCTCTCCCTCTCCTCAACCTCTCTCTCTCTGTCTCTCTCTCTCTCCTCTCCCTCTGCTCAACCTCTCTCTCTGTCTCTCTCTCTCCTCTCCTCTCCCTCTCCTCAACCTATCTCTCTGTCTCTCTCTCTCTACTCTCCCCTCCCTCTCCTCAACCTCTCTCTGTCTCTCTCTCCTCTCCCTCTCCTCAACCTCTCTGTCTCTGTCTCTCTCTCTCCTCTCCCTCTGCTCAACCTCTCTCTCTGTCTCTCTCTCCTCTCCTCTCCCTCTCCTCAACCTCTCTCTCTGTCTCTCTCTCTCTCCTCTCCCTCTCCTCAACCCCTCTCTCTCTGTCTCTCTCTCTCCTCTCCTCTCCTCTCCCTCTCCTCAACCTCTCTCTCTCTCTCTCTCTCTCTCTCCTCTCCCTCTGCTCAACCTCTCTCTGTCTCTCTCTCCTCTCCTCTCCCTCTCCTCAACTCTCTCTGTCTCTCTCTCTCCTCTCCCTCTCTCAACCTATCTCTCTCTGTCCCTCTCTCTCCTATCCTCTCCCTCTCCTCAACCTCTCTCTCTGTCTCACTCTCTCTCCTCTCCCCTCTCCTCAACCTCTCTCTCGTCTCTCGCCTCTCCTCTCCCTCTCCTCAACCTCTCTCCCTCTCCCCCTCTCCTCAACCTCTCTCTCTGTCTCTATCGCTCTCTCTCCCTCTCCCTCTCTCAACCCTCTCTCTCTCTGTCTCTCTCTCTCCCTCTCCTCCTCTCCCTCTCCTCAACCTCTCTCTCTCTCTCTCTCTCTCTCTCCTCTCCCTCTGCTCAACCTCTCTCTGTCTCTCTCTCTCCTCTCCTCTCCTCTCCTCAACCCCTATCTCTCTGTCTCTCTCTCTCTCTCTCCCCTCCCTCTCCTCAGCCCTCTCTCTGTCTCTCTCTCTCCCTCTCCCTCTCCTCAACCTATCTCTCGTCTCTCTCTCCTCTCCTCTCCCTCTCCTCAACCTATCTCTCTGTCTCTCTCTCTCTCTCCTCTCCCTCTCCTCAACCCTCTCTCTCTGTCTCTCTCTCTCTCCTCTCCCTCTCCTCAACCTCTCTCTCTCTCTTCTCTCCCTCCTCTCAACCTCTCTCTCTGTCTCTCTCTCCTCTCCTCTCCCTCTCCTCAACCTCTCTCTCTCTCTCTCTCTCCCTCTCCCTCTCCTCAACCTATCTCTCTGTCCCTCTCCTCTCCTATCCTCTCCCTCTCCTCAACCTCTCTCTCTCTCTGTCTCACTCTCTCTCTCCCTCTCCCTCTCCTCAACCTCTCTCTCCGTCTCTATGCTCTCTCCTCTCCTCTCCTCAACTCTCTCTCTCTCTCTCTCCTCTCCTCTCCCTCTCCTCAACCTCTCTCTCTGTCTCTCTCTCTCTCCTCTCCCTCTGCTCAACCTCTCTGTCTCTCTCTCTCCTCTCCTCTCCCTCTCTCAACCTATCTCTCTGTCTCTCTCTCTACTCTCCTCTCCCTCTCCTCAACCTCTGTCTCTCTCTCTCTCTCTCCCCTCCTCCCTCTGCTCAACCTACTCTCTGTCTCTCTCCTCTCCTCTCCCTCTCCTCAACCTCTCTCTCTGTCTCTCTCTCTCTCCTCTCCCTCTCCTCAACCCCTCTCTCTCTGTCTCTCTCTCTCCTCTCCTCTCCCTCTCCCTAACCTCTCTCTCTCTATCTCTCTCTCTCCTCTCCTCTCCCTCTCTTCAACCTCTCTCTCTGTCTCTCTCTCTCCTTTCACTCTCTCCTCAACCTCTCTCTCTCTCTCTCTCTCTCTGTCCCTCTCCTCTCCTCTCCTCTC
>NW_025534882.1:15000-30000 GCF_020615455.1 Coregonus clupeaformis
TTACTAACGCGTTAGTTGTATTAGCTATGCTGACTATGACGTTACTTGAGCTAATATGGTGACAACGATGTAGACTGTGTGTAGCGGTTTGGCTTGGAAAGGTTTTTTCACCTGGTCACATACAGCACTGTCCACAGGCGAAGGGAAGAGGTGAGAGGAGGAGAGCGTATAGATGCGTCAAGCGATACAAAGTGGCTTCTATGGAAGTGAACTGTGTTTACGTGTGATCAGGGG
This sequence comes from Coregonus clupeaformis, assembly GCF_020615455.1. Classification (NCBI taxonomy): domain Eukaryota; kingdom Metazoa; phylum Chordata; class Actinopteri; order Salmoniformes; family Salmonidae; genus Coregonus; species Coregonus clupeaformis. Next base: position 15,235 of record NW_025534882.1, read on the forward strand.
TGTATTCATTCTGCCGATTCTGTTGAAAAACGTTTCTTAAACGGAAGCAAACGGAACAAAACCGGGATAAACATACCTGAATTTTTCCAATAGAAACTCTTGTTTGCAACTGTTGACTAATGATTACACCCTATATCAGCAAGAGTGTGCAAGACGGTATTGAATGTCACTGTCTGTCCATGTGTCACTGTCTGTGACCTCAAATCTGTCTCTCGACCTGTGTGCACCTACGTTGTAAACTTTCATTCATAGGCTAGGTTGTAGCAACCTCATGATGGTTATAGGGAAAATGTTAGTATCATGTAGTAGCCTAAACCTATCGCTGTTACATTGAACTGGGTGAATGGAATATGAATGACAGTCATCCAATATGCTGTAATAGAAATAAGGCCATGCTCATGAAAAAATTAAATCTTAAACGGCACTGACCGCTACTGGTGTGGAGACATAACAGATAAAGACAGTAGCTACATTAGAGGAACTGGGAAGTCAGAAGAACAGAAAATGGCAAAAAGACAGAACAATGAAATGAACAGTCAATGTTACTGATTAATTCACTGCCTCATCCCAGCACTAACCCCTTTCAACCAGCTGCCACACCCACTCTGACTGAAATGTGTTCATTGCCTCCAGTGAAACAGGATCAAAGGCATTAGAGGGAGAGAGGGAGCAAGAGGAAACAGAGAAATAAGACAATGATATACCACTGGCCTATAGCGTGTGCCAAACACTGGCCTATAGCGTGTGCCAAACACTGGCCTATAGCGTGTACCAAACACTGGCCTATAGCGTGTGCCAAACACTGGCCTATAGCGTGTACCAACCACTGGCCTATAGCGTGTGCCAAACACTGGCCTATAGCGTGTGCCAAACACTGGCCTATAGCGTGTACCAAACACTGGCCTATAGCGTGTGCCAAACACTGGCCTATAGCGTGTGTCAAACACTGGCCTATAGCGTGTGCCAACCACTGGCCTATAGCGTGTACCAAACACTGGCCTATAGCGTGTGCCAAACACTGGCCTATAGCGTGTGCCAAACACTGGCCTATAGCGTGTGCCAAACACTGGCCTATAGCGTGTGTCAAACACTGGCCTATAGCGTGTGCCAACCACTGGCCTATAGCGTGTGCCAAACACTGGCCTATAGCGTGTGTCAAACACTGGCCTATAGCGTGTGCCAAACACTGGCCTATAGCGTGTGCCAACCACTGGCCTATAGCGTGTGCCAAACACTGGCCTATAGCGTGTGTCAAACACTGGCCTATAGCGTGTGTCAAACACTGGCCTATAGCGTGTGCCAACCACTGGCCTATAGCGTGTGCCAAACACTGGCCTATAGCGTGTGTCAAACACTGGCCTATAGCGTGTGCCAAACACTGGCCTATAGCGTGTGTCAAACACTGGCCTATAGCGTGTGCCAAACACTGGCCTATAGCGTGTGCCAAACACTGGCCTATAGCGTGTGTCAAACACTGGCCTATAGCGTGTGCCAAACACTGGCCTATAGCGTGTGCCAAACACTGGCCGCGTTGCAAAATGGCTAGCTAGTTAGCGGTGCGCGCTAGTAGTGTTTCAATCGGTGATGTCATTCGCTCGGAGAACTTGAAGTAGTTGTTTCCCTTGCTCTGCAAGTGCCGCGGCTTTTGTGGAGCGACGGGTAACAATGCTTCGTGGGAGGCAGTTGTTGATGTGTTCAGAGGGTCTCTGGTTCGAGCCCAGGTTGGGGCGAGGGAGAGGGACGGGAAGCAAGACTGTTACGCGCGTATTCTGCAAGATTCATTGTCCTTTCCAACAATTTTAAAGTAAATGCTGCCTACAGCCCACACGTCTATGCAAAAGACGAACTGTTGTTCAATATTTAGTTTGTCAATTGATTGTGATTCGATCTCCTTCCTTGGTATAGGCTCTGAGATTAAATAGTCTATGATGTTGCACTCCAATCACACAACATAACTGTAGCCTACCCATACTGTCCAATTTTTTTAAATAGGCTACCGGCTATTTACTTTCGAGCATGCTTGGCTATTGAATGAGTGATTTGATAAATGGTAGCCTAATGTGTGTTGTGTAGCAAGAATAAACCAGTCATGTCAGAAAAGGAGAGTATATAATAAAGGAGAGACGTGTCCTGTAATATGATCAGGATCCAGACCTACAGTATATAATAAAGGAGAGACAGTGTCCTGTAATATGATCAGGATCCAGACCTACAGTATATAATAAAGGAGAGACGTGTCCTGCAATATGATCAGGATCCAGACCTACAGTATATAATAAAGGAGAGACGTGTCCTGCAATATGATCAGGATCCAGACCTACAGTATATAATAAAGGAGAGACGTGTCCTGTAATATGATCAGGATCCAGACCTACAGTATATAATAAAGGAGAGACAGTGTCCTGTAATATGATCAGGATCCAGACCTACAGTATATAATAAAGGAGAGACGTGTCCTGTAATATGATCAGGATCCAGACCTACAGTATATAATAAAGGAGAGACGTGTCCTGCAATATGATCAGGATTCAGACCTACAGTATATAATAAAGGAGAGACGTGTCCTGTAATATGATCAGGATCCAGACCTACAGTATATAATAAAGGAGAGACGTGTCCTGCAATATGATCAGGATCCAGACCTACAGTATATAATAAAGGAGAGACGTGTCCTGCAATATGATCAGGATCCAGACCTACAGTATATAATAAAGGAGAGACGTGTCCTGCAATATGATCAGGATTCAGACCTACAGTATATAATAAAGGAGAGACGTGTCCTGTAATATGATCAGGATTCAGACCTACAGTATATAATAAAGGAGAGACGTGTCCTGTAATATGATCAGGATTCAGACCTACAGTATATAATAAAGGAGAGACGTGTCCTGTAATATGATCAGGATCCAGACCTACAGTATATAATAAAGGAGAGACGTGTCCTGTAATATGATCAGGATTCAGACCTACAGTATATAATAAAGGAGAGACATGTCCTGTAATATGATCAGGATCCAGACCTACAGTATATAATAAAGGAGAGACGTGTCCTGTAATATGATCAGGATTCAGACCTACAGAATATAATAAAGGAGAGACGTGTCCTGTAATATGATCAGGATTCAGACCTACAGTATATAATAAAGGAGAAACGTGTCCTGTAATATGATCAGGATCCAGACCTACAGTATATAATAAAGGAGAGACGTGTCCTGCAATATGATCAGGATTCAGACCTACAGTATATAATAAAGGAGAGACGTGTCCTGTAATATGATCAGGATCCAGACCTACAGTATATAATAAAGGAGAGACGTGTCCTGTAATATGATCAGGTTTCAGACCTACAGTATATAATAAAGGAGAGACGTGTCCTGCAATATGATCAGGATCCAGACCTACAGTATATAATAAAGGAGAGACGTGTCCTGTAATATGATCAGGATTCAGACCTACAGTATATAATAAAGGAGAGACGTGTCCTGTAATATGATCAGGATCCAGACCTACAGTATATAATAAAGGAGAGACGTGTCCTGTAATATGATCAGGATCCAGACCTACAGTATATAATAAAGGAGAGACGTGTCCTGCAATATGATCAGGATTCAGACCTACAGTATATAATAAAGGAGAGACGTGTCCTGCAATATGATCAGGATCCAGACCTACAGTATATAATAAAGGAGAGACGTGTCCTGCAATATGATCAGGATTCAGACCTACAGTATATAATAAAGAAGATACCCCATAATGACAACGCAAAAACAGGTTTTTAGACATTTTTGCAAATGTATAAAAAACTACAGAAATATCACATTTACATAAGTATTCAGACCCTTCACTCAGTACTTTGTTGAAGCACCTTTGGCAGCGATTATGGCCTAGAGTCTTCTTGGGTATGACGCTACAAGCTTGGCACTCCTGTATTTGGGGAGTTTCTCCCATTTTTCTCTGCAGATCCTCTCAAGTTCTGTCAGGTTGGATGGGGAGCGTCGCTGCACAGCTATTTTCAGGTCTCTCCAGAGATGTTCGATCTGGTTCAAGTCCAGGCTCTGGCTGGGCCACTCATGGACATTCAGAGACTTGTCCCGAAGCCATTCCTGTGTTGTCTTGGCTGTGTGCTTAGGGTCATTGTCCTGTTGGAAGGTGAACCTTCGCCCCAGTCTGAGGTCCTGAGTGCTCTGGAGCAGGTTTTCATCTAGGATCTCTCTGTACTTTGCTCCGTTCATCTTTCCCTCGATCCTGACTAGTCTCCCAGTCCCTGCCGCTGATAAACATCCCCACAGCATGATGCTGCCACCACCATGCTTCAATGTAGGGATGCTCCAGATGTGACGCTTGGCATTCAGGCCAAAGAGTTCAATCTTGGTTTCATCAGACCAGAGAATCTTTTTTCTCATGGTCTGAGAATCCTTTAGGTGCCTTTTGGCAAACTCCAAGCGGGCTGTCATGTGCCGTTTACTGAGTATTGGCTTCCGTCTGGCCACTATACCATAAAGGCCTGATTGGTGGAGTGCTGCAGAGATGGTTGTCCTTCTGGAAGGTTCTCCCATCTCCACAGAGGAACTCTGGAGGTCTGTCAGAGTGACCACCGGGTTCTAGGTCAACTCCCTGACCAAGGCTCTTCTACCCCGATTGCTCAGTTAGGCCAGGCGGACAGCTCTAGGAAGAATCTTGGTGGTTCCAAACTTCTGATGGAATGATAGAGTCCACTTTGTTCTTGGGGACATTCAGTGCTGCAGAAATGTTTTGGTACCCTTCCCCAGATCTGTGCCTGGACACAATCCTGTCTCGGAGCTCTATGGACAATTCCTTCGACCTCATGGTTTGTTTTTTGCTCTGACATGCACTGTCAATTGTGGGACCTTATATAGACAGGTGTGTGCCATTCCAAATCATGTCCAATAAATGAATTTACCACAGGTGGACTCCAATCGAGTTGTAGAAACACCTCAAGGATGATCAATGAAAACAGGATGTACCTGTTCTCAATTTCGAGTTGCATAGAAAATGTTCTGAATACTTATGTATATACATTTATACATTTTTAACTAACATTTCTAAAAACCTGTTTTCGCTTTGTCATTATGGGGTATTGTGTGTAGATTGCTGAGATTTTTATTTTTTTAAATCCATTTTAGAATAAGGCTGTAACGTAACAACATGTGAAAAAAAGTGAAGGAGTTTGAATACTTTCCAAATGCAACGGGTATATGTAAAGTATATGGTAAGATATTCTATTGGGAAATTACAAGTAGTAGAATTCCATAGAGGGCGCATTAGTCGGACAGAACAAAACTCCTCTTTTAGCCACACTGACCATCACTCCCATGACGTACTGGTGTACATATGATATGGGATCCCATTGAGAATACTGTAGAATTCCTAAAACACACTCACACAAAAATAAATATGCTTATGTACACACACACACACACACACACAGATTTTTACACAGGTTTACACACACACACTCCCCCTCCTCCAGTGGTGTTAAAGTGTCATGGGCATTTACAGCAGAGAATAGGAGACTACCCAGGAGGCTTTGCAGCATCTTATCCCTGTCGCTCCACGCCACGGTTTTCAGTTATCCCATCCTCAATGACACCCGCTGCAACTTTATTCACACACACACACATACACACTCTTGTGCACACACACGCACACACAAATGCATGCGCATACACTGTCTCTCTCACACGCTTGTTTACATTCAGAGGAAAGGTTATTCATTCTGTTTCCTGTATATTGGTGATCTCTCTCAGAGAAAAGGTTATTCATTCTGTTTCCTGTATATTGGTGATCTCTCTCAGAGAAAAGGTTATTCATTCTGTTTCCTGTATATTGGTGATCTCTCTCAGAGAAAAGGTTATTCATTCTGTTTCCTGTATATTGGTGATCTCTCTCAGAGAAAAGGTTATTCATTCTGTTTCCTGTATATTGGGGATCTCTCTCAGAGAAAAGGTTATTCATTCTGTTTCTGTCAAAGGCGACGTGTCCCGCGGTGAGCGAAGTCAAGTGCAGGACACAGAGCTACTGGCAGACGTGCTTTACTAGCCAGTAAAAGAACATACAAAACAAAACCTCCTAACGGGGAGGAAACAAAGACACGCATACGACACAGCAATGCCGACCTTACGGGAAACAAAACAATAACACACAATTTACCAAACGAGAGACAGGGGTAAATATAGGGACCACAATCAAACATAATAGCGAACAAGTGTAAACACTCAAGATTAAACAAGACAAACACCGAAACATCGATCGGCAGCAGCTAGTACTCCGGGGACGACTAACGCCGAAGCCTGGAGGAGCAGCCTCGGCAGAACTCGTGACAGTACCCCCCTTGACGCCTTGGGGACGGCCAGGAGGACGCTGAGCAGGGCGAGTTGGATGACTCCGGTGGAAATCCCTCAACAGGGAGGGATCTAGGATGTCCCTCCTAGGGACCCAGCACCGTTCCTCCGGACCGTACCCCTCCCACTCCACGAGATACTGCAGACCCCCCATCCGACGCCTCGAATCCACGATGGAACGGACTGAGTACGCCGGAGCCCCTTCGATGTCTAGTGGGGGCGGAGGAGCCTCTCGTATCTCATTCTCCTGGAGTGGACCAGCTACCACCGGCCTGAGGAGAGACACATGGAACGAGGGGTTAATGCGGTAATTTATGGACAGTTGTAACCTATAACGTACCTCGTTCAATCTCCTCAGGACTTTAAATGGCCCCACAAACCGCCGACCCAGCTTCGGGCAGGGCAGGCGAAGGGGCAGGTTTCGGGTCGAGAGCCAGACCCGATCTCCCGGTGCATAAACCGGACCCTCACTGCGGTGGCGATCGGCGATCGGCGCTCGCCTTTTGCCTTCTGATAGCCCGCTGCAGATGGACATGCGCAGCATTCCATGTTTCCTCCGAGCACCGAAACCACTCATCCACCGCAGGAGCCTCGATCTGGCTCTGATGCCAGGGTGCCAGGACCGGCTGATAACCCAACACACACTGAAAAGGTGTAAGATTAGTGGAGGAGTGGCGAAGTGAGTTTTGGGCTATCTCTGCCCAGGGGATATAACCCGACCACTCCTCCTGCCGGTCCTGGCAATAGAACCTCAGAAACCTACTCACATCCTGGTTTACTCTCTCCACCTGCCCATTACTCTCAGGGTGAAAACCCGAGGTAAGGCTAATCGAGACCCCCAAACATTCCATAAACGCCCTCCAGACTCTAGAGGTGAACTGGGGACCCCGATCAGACACTATATCCTCAGGCACCCCGTAGTGCCGGAAGACGTGAGTAAACAGGGCGTCGGCCGTTTGTAGGGCTGTAGGGAGACCTGGCATCGGAATGAGACGGCAGGCCTTAGAAAACCGATCCACAACGACCAAGATCGTAGTATTCCCCTGGGAGGGGGGAAGGTCCGTGACAAAATCCACCGATAGGTGAGACCACGGCCGTTGTGGAACGGGTAGAGGTTGTAACTTTCCTCTGGGCAGGTGTCTAGGCGCCTTACACTGAGCGCACACCGAGCAGGAAGAAACGTGAACCCTCACATCCTTAGCCAAGGTGGGTCACCAGTACTTCCCGCTAAGGCAGTGCACCGTTCGACCAATACCCGGATGACCAGAGGAGGGTGACGTGTGAGCCCAATATATCAGTCGATCACGGACCTCGAGTGGCACGTACCTCCGCCCCTCTGGACACTCTGGGGGAGTAGGGTCGGTACGTAACGCCCGCTCGATTTCCGCATCGACCTCCCACACCACCGGTGCCACAAGACAAGACTCCGTAAGTATGGGAGTGGGCTCAATGGACCTCTCCTCTGTGTCATATCGCCGGGACAGGGCGTCTGCCTTAGCGTTCTGTGACCCTGGTATATACGTGAGCTTAAATACAAAACGGGCAAGAAACATGGCCCACCTAGCCTGACGAGGGTCTCCTCGGGCAGCGAGGGTCTCCTCGCTGCCCGAATGTACTCCAGGTTACGATGGTCAGTCAGAATGAGGAAAGGGTGTTTAGCCCCCTCAAGCCAATGCCTCCACACCTTCAGGGCTTGAACCACCGCTAGCAGCTCCCTGTCCCCCACGTCATAATTGCGTTCCGCCGGACTGAGCTTCTTGGAATAAAAAGCACAGGGGCGGAGTTTTGGAGGCGTGCCCGAGCGTTGAGACAGTACAGCACCGATCCCCGCCTCGGACACATCCATCTCATCTTGAACGCCAAAGAGGGGTCCGGATGTGCCAGCACCGAACCGAGGTGAACAGGTCCTTCAGATGTCTAAATGCCCTGTCCGCCTCAGCCGACCACTGCAACGCACCGGGCCCCCTTTAGCAGGGAGGTGATGGGAGGCTACCTGTCCAAACCCCGGATAAACCTCCGGTAGTAATTGGCAAAACCCAAAAATCGCTGCACCTCCTTAACCGTGGTGGGAGTCTGCCAATTACGCACGGCTGAAACGTGGTCAATCTCCATCTCCACCCCTGACGCAGACAACCGATGTCCCAGGAAGGAGATGGACTCCTGGAAAAACAGGCATTTCTCCGCCTTCACATACAGGTCATGCTCCAACATTCTACCCAGCACCCGACGCACCAGGGATACATGCTCGGCTTGTGCAGCGGAGTATATTAGAATGTCATCAATATACACCACTACACCCTGTCCATGCAAATCCCGGAAAATCTCGTCCACAAATGATTGGAAGACTGAAGGAGCATTCATTAAACCGTATGGCATGACGATATACTCATAGTGACCTGAGGTAGTACTGAATGCTGTCTTCCATTCATCTCCTTCCCTAATGCGCACCAGGTTGTAAGCGCTCCTGAGATCCAATTTTGTGAAGAATCGCGCCCCGTGTAATGACTCCGTCATACTAGCAATCAGAGGGAGAGGATAGCTATATTTAATGGTAAACTGATTGAGACCACGGTAATCAATACACGGGCGTAAACCCCCATCCTTCTTCTTCACAAAAAAGAAACTCGAGGACGCAGGGGAAGTGGACGGCCGTTTGTATCCCTGTCTCAGAGATTCGGTGACGTATGTCTCCATAGCTGCCGTCTCCTCCTGAGACAGAGGATACACATGACTACGAGGAAGTGCAGCGCCTATCTGGAGGTCTATCGCACAATCCCCCTGTCTATGAGGTGGTAATTGAGTCGCCTTCTTCTTACAGAAGGCGAGTGCCAAGTCTGCACACTCAGGAGGAATGTGCATTGCGGGCATTTGGTTCGGACTTTCCACCGTCGTTGCCCCTACGGAAACACCTATACACCGCCCGACACACTGATCAGACCATCCCTTGAGAGCACTCTGTTGCCATGAAATGTTGGGGTCATGAAATATTAACCAGGAAAGCCCCAACACCACGGGAAACGCAGGAGAGTCAATCAAATACAACTGTATAATCTCCTCATGACCCCCCTGTGTCTTCATCTTAAGTGGCGCTGTGACCTCCCTAATCAATCCCGACCCCAAAGGGCGGCTGTCTAGGTCATGGATGGGGAAGGGCACATCAACTTGTATAAGAGGAATTCCTAACTTATACGAGAAACAGCGACCGATAAAATTCCCAGCTGCGCCTGAATCGACTAGCGCCTTATGCTGGGAGTGAGAAGAAACCTCGGGAAACACAACTTTAATACACATATGTACAACAGAGAGCTCTGGGTGAGTTGGGTGCTTACTCACCTGGAATGACTCATCAGTGCATGGCCTACCGCCTCGATCCCTAGAAGACCCTCCCCAGCACCGAACCGCAGTGTGTCCTCTGCGGCCACAGTTGGTGCAGGGGACGGCCTCTCTCCTGGTCTCTCTCCTCTTCTCACTAGCACCAGCACCCCCGAGCTCCATAGGGCTCGGCTCGGAGGTGCTGGGGGGATGGAATGGACGGCCCCAACAGGGTATCTAGACGAATTGACATGTCCACCAGCTGATGGAAACTGCCATCATAAGCCCTCGGGAGCGAGAGCCGAATCCCACTGGAGTCCGGAGGTGAAACGACGGGTATGGCTGATGGTGGTGGTATCGTTGGAGGAGGTGTGGGCAAACCTCCTCTTTCCCATCGCCTCAAGGTGTCCATCACCCCTTCCATGGCGGTGCCAAGATTCTGGATCATGGCCGCTTGTTGGATAACACGCTCCTCCAGTGATCCCGTTGGCACCGCCGATCCTGCTGACTCCATGTGTGGTGTGTTATTCTGTCAAAGGCGACATGTCAAGCGCAGGACACAGAGCCACTGGCAGACGTACTTTACTAACCAGTAAAAGAACATACAAAACAAAACCTCCTAACAGGGAGGAAACAAAGATACGCATATGACACAGCAATGCCGACCTTACGGGAAACAAAACAATAACACACAATTTACCAAACGAAAGACAGGGGTAAAATATAGGGACTACAATCAAACATAATAGCGAACAGGTGTAAACATTCAAGACTAAACAAGACAAACACCGAAACATCGATCGGCAGCAGCTAGTACTCCGGGGACGACGAACGCCGAAGCCTGCCCGAGCAAGGAGGAGGAGCAGCCTCGGCAGAATCCGTGACAGTTTCCTGTATATTGGGGATCTCTCTCAGAGTAAAGGTTATTCATTCTGTTTCCTGTATATTGGTGATCTCTCTCAGAGAAAAGGTTATTCATTTTGTTTCCTGTATATTGGTGATCTCTCTCAGAGTAAAGGTTATTCATTCTGTTTCCTGTATATTGCGGATCTCTCTCAGAGAAAAGGTTATTCATTCTGTTTCCTGTATATTGGGGATCTCTCTCAGAGAAAATGTTATTCATTCTGCTTCCTGTATATTGGTGATCTCTCTCAGAGAAAAGGTCATTCATTCTGTTTCCTGTATATTGGTGATCTCTCTCAGAGAAAATGTTATTCATTCTGTTTCCTGTATATTGGGGATCTCTCAGAGAAAAGGTTATTCATTCTGTTTCCTGTATATGGGGGATCTCTCTCAGAGAAAAGGTTATTCATTCTGTTTCCTGTATATTGGGGATCTCTCTCAGAGAACATGTTATTCATTCTGTTTCCTGTATATGGGGGATCTCTCTCAGAGAAAAGGTTATTCATTCTGTTTCCTGTATATTGGGGATCTCTCTCAGAGAAAAGGTTATTCATTCTGTTTCCTGTATATTGAGGATCTCTCTCAGAGAAAAGGTTATTCATTCTGTTTCCTGTATATTGGGGATCTCTCTCAGAGAAAATGTTATTCATTCTGCTTCCTGTATATTGGTGATCTCTCTCAGAGAAAAGGTCATTCATTCTGTTTCCTGTATATTGGTGATCTCTCTCAGAGAAAATGTTATTCATTCTGTTTCCTGTATATTGGGGATCTCTCAGAGAAAAAGGTTATTCATTATGTTTCCTGTATATGGGGGATCTCTCTCAGAGAAAAGGTTATTCATTCTGTTTCCTGTATATTGGGGATCTCTCTCAGAGAAAAGGTTATTCATTCTGTTTCCTGTATATTGGGGATCTCTCTCAGAGAAAAGGTTATTCATTCTGTTTCCTGTATATTGCGGATCTCTCTCAGAGAAAAGGTTATTCATTCTGCTTCCTGTATATTGGTGATGTCTCTCAGAGAAAAGGTTATTCATTCTGTTTCCTGTATATTGGGGATCTCTCTCAGAGAAAAGGTTATTCATTCTGTTTCCTGTATATTGGTGATCTCTCTCAGAGAAAAGGTTATTCATTCTGTTTCCTGTATATTGGTGATCTCTCTCAGAGAAAAAGTTATTCATTCTGTTTCCTGTATATTGGTGATCTCTCTCAGAGGAAATGTTATTCATTCTGTTTCCTGTATATTGGTGATCTCTCTCAGAGTAAAGGTTATTCATTCTGTTTCCTGTATATTGGTGATCTCTCACAGAGAAAATGTTATTCATTCTGCTTCCTGTATATTGGTGATCTCTCTCAGAGAAAAGGTTATTCATTCTGTTTCCTGTATATTGGTGATCTCTCTCAGAGAAAAGGTTATTCATTCTGTTTCCTGTATATTGGTGATCTCTCTCAGAGAAAATGTTATTCATTCTGCTTCCTGTATATTGGTGATCTCTCTCAGAGAAAAGGTTATTCATTCTGTTTCCTGTATATTGGTGATCTCTCTCAGAGAAAATGTTATTCATTCTGTTTCCTGTATATTGGTGATCTCTCTCAGAGTAAAGGTTATTCATTCTGTTTCCTGTATATTGGTGATCTCTCTCAGAGAAAATGTTATTCATTCTGCTTCCTGTATATTGGTGATCTCTCTCAGAGAAAAGGTTATTCATTCTGTTTCCTGTATATTGGTGATCTCTCTCAGAGAAAAGGTTATTCATTCTGTTTCCTGTATATTGGTGATCTCTCTCAGAGAAAATGTTATTCATTCTGCTTCCTGTATATTGGTGATCTCTCTCAGAGAAAAGGTTATTCATTCTGCTTCCTGTATATTGGTGATCTCTCTCAGAGAAAATGTTATTCATTCTGCTTCCTGTATATTGGTGATCTCTCTCAGAGAAAAGGTTATTCATTCTGCTTCCTGTATATTGGTGATCTCTCTCAGAGAAAAGGTTATTCATTCTGTTTCCTGTATATTGGTGATCTCTCTCAGAGAAAATGTTTATTCATTCTGCTTCCTGTATATTGGTGATCTCTCCAGAGAAAATGTTATTCATTCTGCTTCCTGTATATTGGTGATCTCTCTCAGAGAAAAGGTTATTCATTCTGCTTCCTGTATATTGGTGATCTCTCTCAGAGAGGGAGAGTAATAGTAAGAATGAAAAAGCTCAATGATAATTTCTCCTTGTAGCTTTTCCCAACGTAGTCTCTTAGAGTGGGAGTGCTGATGTAGGATCAGGTAACCCCCTGTCCATGTCATCTTGTTCATTATGATCTAAAAGGCAAAACTGATCCTAGATCAGCACTCCTACTCTGAGAGGCTTGATACATACCGTTCAAAAATTTACATTTACATTTTAGTCATTTAGGAGACGCTCTTATCCAGAGCGACTTACAGTTAGTGAGTGCATACATTTTTCATAATGTCTGATAACCTCCTCCTCCCCTCCCTCCTCCCCTCCCTCCTCCTCCCATCCCTCCTCCCCTCCCTCCTCCTCCCATCCCTCCTCCCCTCCCTCCTCCTCCCATCCCTCCTCCCATCCCTTCTCCCCTCCCTCCTCCTCCCATCCCTCCTCCCCTCCCTCCTCCTCCCCTCCCTCTTCCCCTCCCTCCCTCCTCCCCTCCCTCCTCCCATCCCTCCTCCTCCCTCCTTCCATCCCTCCTCCCATCCCTCCTCCCCTCCCTCCTCCCATCCCTCCTCCCTCCCTCTCCTCCCCCTCCTCCCATCCCTCCTCCCTCCCTCCTCTCCTCCCCTCCCTCCCCTCCCTCCTCCCCCTCTGTCCTCTTTTTCTTTTCAACCAAACTAAATCAATCTAGTTGAGGAGCAGGCAGCTCTGCCTGAACATGTATTCCCAGCCATTGCAGGTTAGAGAATACCATTAAGGAAATGCAAGGCTTGCATGTGTTCTGAGAAGTGTGTACGGCCCAAAGCCAGTCAGTCTGCATCCCAAATGGCACCCTAATCCTTTTCTAGTGTACTTCTTTTGACAGGGGCGTATAGGAATCTGGTCAAAAGCAGAGCACTACACTCTTAGAGGGTTCTTTGGCTGTCCCCATAGGATAATCATTTGAAGAACCCTTTTTGGTTCCAGGTAGAACTCTTTGGGGTTCCATGTAGAACCCTTCCCACAGAGGCTGCCCAATAGAGGAGTGTGTGTAGACGGGTGTGTGTGTAGACGGGTGTGTGTGTAGAGGGGTGTGTGTAGAGGGGTGTGTGTAGAGGGGTGTGTGTAGAGGGGTGTGTGTAGACGTGTGTGTGTGTAGAGGGGTGTGTGTAGACGTGTGTGTGATTTCCTATGGTCCCACAGTGCCGCCAACAGGCGGCTATAGTCAGTAAAGAAATAGACTTGGGAAGCACAGAGCATGTAGACGTCGCACCACTGTGTGTGTGTGTGTGTGTGTGTGTGTGTGTGTGTGTGTGTGTGTATGTGTGTCTGTGTCTGTGTGTGTCTGTGTGTGTGTGTGTGTGTGTGTATGTGTGTGTGTGTGTGTGTGTGTGTGTGTGTGTGTGTCTGTATGTGTGTCTGTGTTTGTGTGTCTGTGTGTGTGTCTGTGTTTGTGTCTGTGTGTATGTGTGTGTGTGCGCCCGTGTGTATTATGCAGTCTGCTGCAGACAGGCCTGAGGGGAGACGTAGAATGATAATTCAAAGGAAGAGGAGGAGGTAACCCTGTTACGGGGGGCACACACACCTTTCTGTACACACACACACACCTTTCTCTACACACACATGCTACAAACATGCACAGACGTGCTTTTCTCCACACACACACACACACACACACGTTTCTCCTATATAGCTGACTACTCAACACTCCACTCATGTCTTTCTTTCAGCAGAAATAATTCTCTCTTTTCTTTCCAGGTCTTCCTTTCTGTTCTATCTCCCTTCTTCTTCTCTCCCTCTCCATGTTTCCTCAAGGATACTTCTATTTCTTCTTGCCTCTTCTCTCCTTCACCCTGTTCTTTCTTTGAGTCACTATTCTTCTCATCTCTCTCCTTCACCCTGTTCTTTCTCTGATATTCTTACTTTATCTTTTTCTCGCCTTCTGACCTTGCCTGAAGACCTGTCGCTGTAGCAACCCGAGCTAATGCCTAGGCTTTAGCTCAGTGGGCTACTAAAGTCTGGTAGAGCTCAGGTGACCCGAGTTCAAACCCA
>NW_025534882.1:37500-42500 GCF_020615455.1 Coregonus clupeaformis
AAGGCCTATATAATAAGGCCAGAACACACAGGTTGAAAAAGTTCAGGAGAAAAATCAACTCTTCAGCCAACCGCCAACTTCACTCAGAGAGAGGGAGTACTTAATCAAATCAAATCAAATTGTATTTGCCACATGCGACGAACACAACAGGTGTAGACATTACAGTGAAATGCTTACTTACAAGCCCTTAACCAACAATGCATCTTTTATTTTTTATTTTTTTTATGTTAAGTAAAAAAAAAAAAGCTAATAACTAAAGAGCAGCAGTAAAATAAAATAACAGTAGGGAGGCTGTGTAAAGGAGGGTACCGGTGCAGAGTCAATGTGCGGGGGCACCGGCTAGTAGAGGTAATTGAGGTAATATGTACATGTGGGTAGAGTTAAAGTGACTATGCATTAATAATAGACAGAGTAGCAGCAGCGTAAAAGACGGGGTGGGGGTGGGCGGGTAGTGCAAATAGTCCAGGTAGCAATGATTAGCTGTTCAGGAGTCTTATGGCTTGGGGGTAGAATCTGTTTTGAGGGCCTTCCTCTGACACCGCCTGGTATAGAGGTCCTGGATGCCAGGAAGCTTGGCCCCAGTGATGTACTGGGCCGTACGCACTACCCTCTGGAGTGCCTTGCGGTCGGAGGCCGAGCAGTTGCCATACCAGGCGGTGATGCAACCAGTCAGGATGCTCTCGATGGTGCAGCTGTAGAACGTTTTGAGGATCTGAGGACCCATGCCAAATCTTTTCAGTCTCCTGAGGGGGAATAGGTTTGTCGTGCCCTCTTCACAACTGTCTTGGTGTGTTTGGACAATGATAGTTTGTTGCTGATGTGTACACCAAGGAACTTGAAGCTCTCAACCTGTTCCACTACAGCCCCGTTGATGAGAATGGGGGCGTGCTCAGTCCTCTTTTTTTTCCTGTAGTCCACAATCATCTCCTTTGTCTTGATCACGTTGAGGGAGAGGTTGTTATCCTGGCACCACATGGCCAGGTCTCGGACCCTCCTCCCATAGGCTGTCTCATCGTTGTCAGTGATCAGGCCTACCACTGTTGTGTCATCAGCAAACTTAATGGTGTTGGAGTCGTGCCTGGCCATGCAGTCATGGGTGAACATGGAGTACAGGAGGGGACTGAGCACGCACCCCTGAGGGGCCCCCGTGTTGAGGATCAGCGTGGCAGATGTGTTGTTACCTACCCTACCACCTGGGGGCGGCCTGTCAGGAAGTCCAGGATCCAGTTGCAGAGGGAGGTGTGTTTAGTCCCAGGATCCTTAGCTTAGTGATGAGCTTTGAGGGCACTATGGTGTTGAACGCTGAGCTGTAGTCAATGAACAGCATTCTCATGTAGGTGTTCCTCTTGTCCAGGTGGGAAAGGGCAGTGTGGAGTGCAATAGAGATTGCATCATCTGTGGATCTGTTGGGGCGGTATGCAAATTGGAGTGGGTCTAGGGTTTCTAGGATAATGGTGTTGATGTGAGCCATGACCAGCCTTTCAAAGCACTTCATGGCTACAGACGTGAGTGCTAAGGGTTGGTAGTCATTTAGGCATGTTATCTTAGTGTCCTTGGGCACAGGGAATATGGTGGTCTGCTTGAAACATGTTGGTATTACAGACTCAGTCAGGGACATGTTGAAAATGTCAGTGAAGACACTTGCTAGTTGGTCAGCACATGCTCAGAGTACAAGTGTGAATGTTGACCTGCTTAAAAGTCTTACTCACATCGGCTACGGAGAGCATGATCACATGGTAATCCGGAACAGCTGGTGCTCTCCTGCATGCTTCAGTGTTGCTTGCCTCGAAGCGAGCATTGAAGTGATTTAGTTCATCTGGTAGGCTTGTGTCACTGGGCAGCTCGCGGCTGTGCTTCCTTTTGTAGTCTGTAATAGTTTTCAAGCCCTGCCACATCCGACGAGTGTCAGAGCCGGTGTAGTACGATTCAATCTTAGTCCGGTATTGACTCTTTGCCTGTTTGATGGTTTGTCGGAGGGCATAGCGGGATTGCTTATAAGCGTACGGGTTAGAGTCCCGCTCCTTGAAAGCGGCAGCGCTACCCTTTAGCTCAAGTGCGGATGTTGCCTGTAATCCATGGCTTCTGGTTGGGGTATGTACGTACGGTCACTGTGGGGACGACATCATCGATGCACTTATTGATGAAGCCAGTGATTTATGTGGTGTACTCCTCAATGCGTCTCTGGGTGTGGAGTAAAGGTGCTCTAGAGTTTATTTTCCTCTGGTTGCACATTTAACATGCTGGTAGAAATTAGGTAGAACGGATTTAAGTAGTATATTGACTTAGGACTCGTCCTAAATAGGGAACCTGGTTACAAGTAATACACTAGATACTGAATAGGGTGCCATCAATCCAAAGGGAAAACGTTGAAGACTTTTGGTTTTGTTTCAATTTACAGTTGAAGTCGGAAGTTTACATACACCTTAGCCAAATACATTTAAACTCAGTTTTTCACAATTCTTGACATTTAATACTAGTAAAAATGTCCTCTTAGGTCAGGTAGGATCACCACTTTATTTTAAGAATGTGAAATGTCAGAACAATAGTAGAGAGAAATAATTTATTTCAGCTTTTATTTCTTTCATCACATTCCCAGTGGGTCAGAAGGTTACATACACTCAATTAGTATTTGGTAGCATTGCCTTTAAATTGTTTAACTTGGGTCAAACGTTTTGGTAGCCTTCCACAAGCTTCCCACAATAAGTTGAGTGAATTTTGGCCCATTCCTCCTGACAGAGCTGGTGTAACTGGTTTGTAAGCCTCCTTGCTCGCACACACTTTTTCAGTTCTGCCCACACATTTTCTATAGGATTGAGGCCAGGGCTTTGTGATGGCCACTCCAATACCTTGACTTTGTTGTCCTTAAGCCATTTTGGCACAACTTTGGAAGTACGCTTGGGGTCATTGTCCATTTGGAAGACCCAGTAACTTCCTGACTGATGTCTTGAGATGTTGCTTCAATATATCCACATCATTTTCCTTCCTCATGATGCCATCTATTTTGTGAAGTGCACCATTCCCTCCTGCAGCAAAGCACCCCCAGAGCATGATGCTGCCATCCCCGTGCTTCACGGTTGGGATGGTGTTCTTCGGCTTGCAAGCAACCCCCTTTTTCCTCCAAACATAACAATGGTCATTATGGCCAAACAGTTCTATTTTTGTTTCATCAGACCAGAGGACATTTCTCCAAAAAGTACGATCTTTGTCCCCATGTGCAGTTGCAAACCTTAGTCTGGCTTTTTTATGGCGGTTTTGGAGCAGTGGCTTCTTCCTTGCTGAGCGGCCTTTCAGGTTATGTTGATATAGGACTCGTTTTACTGTGGATATAGATACTTTTGTACCTGTTTCCTCCAGCATCTTCACAAGGTCCTTTGCTGTTGTTCTGGGATTGATTTGCACTTGTCACACCAAAGTACATTCATCTCTAGGAGACAGAACGCATCTCCTTCCTGAGCGGTATGACGGCACCGTGGTCCCATGGTGTTTATACTTGCGTACTATTGTTTGTACAGATGAACGTGGTACCTTCAGGCGTTTGGAAATTGCTTCCAAGGATGAACCAGACTTGTGGAGGTCTAACATTTTTGGCTGATTTCTTTTGATTTTCCCATGATGTCAAGCAAAGAGGCACTGAGTTTGAAGGTAGGCCTTGAAATACATCCACATGTACACCTCCAATTGACTCAAATTATGTCAATTAGCCTATCAGAAGCTTCTAAAGCCATGACATCATTTTCTGGAATTTTCCAAGCTGTTTAAAGGCACAGTCAACTTAGTGTTTGTAAACTTCTGACCCACTGGAATTGTAATACAGTGAATTATAAGTGAAATAATCTGTCTGTAAACAATTGTTGGAAAAATGACTTGTGTCATGCACAAAGTAGATGTCCTAACCGACTTGCCAAAACTATAGTTTGTTAACAAGAAATTTGTGGAGTTGTTGAAAAACAAGTTTTTAATGACTCCAACCTAAGTGTATGTAAACTTCCGACTTCAACTGTATATTCTTTGTGATCTATCCTTTCTTAGAAGGCCACACACACACACACACACACACACTTGTTGTCTCTGGCTCACAGTCAGCTCTTCGCATCTCTCCAATACCTGCAGCTAAACCTGTACAAGAACTTAACAAGATGACATGGTTGGCAAGCATCCCTCTCCCACACACACTCACACACACACACATGTCCACCCGCACACGCACGCACACACACTCATTCTCTCACTCTCTCTCTCTCTCTCTCTCTCGTTCTCTCTCTCTCTCTCTCTCTCTCTCTCTCTCTCTCTCTCTCTCTCTCTCTCTCTCTCTCTCTCTCTCTCTCTCTCTCTCTCTCTTGCTCTCCCTCCTCCCTCTCTCGCTCACTCTCTCTCCTCTCTCGCTCTCTCTCTCTTTCTCTCTCTCTCTCTCTCTCTCTCTCTCTCTCTCTCTCTCTCTCTCTCTCTCTCTCTCTCTCTCTCTCTCTCTCTCTCTCTCTCTCTCTCTCTCTCTCTCTCTCTCTCTCTCTCTCTCTCTCTCTCTCTCTCTCTCTCTCTCTCTCTCTCTCTCTCTCTCTCACACACACACACACACAAACCCTCACTAATAGCTCTCTGTTTGCCACCTGCATCAACAGCCAGATTGCCTGCAGTTCCAACACTTTAGATCACTTAGGCTTCCTCGGGTACACTCTTAGAAAAAAGGATTCCAAAAGGGTTATTTTGCTGTCCCCATAAGAGAACCCTTTTTGGTTCCAAGTAGAACTATTTTCGGTTCCATGTAGAATCCTCTGTGGAAAGGGTTCTGCATGGAATCCAAAATGGTTATACCTGGAACCAAAAAGGGTTCTTCAAAGGGTTCTTCTGTGGGAACAGCCGAAGAACCCTTTTCGGTTCTAGATACTGTTATTTTACTGCTGCTCTTTAATTATTTTTTATTTTAATTTTTTAATTATCTATCTTTTACTTAACACTTATTTTTCTTAAAACTGCATTGTTGGTTAAGGGCTGGTAAGTAAGCA
>NW_025534882.1:57500-100000 GCF_020615455.1 Coregonus clupeaformis
TCCTGGTTCGAATCCAGGCTCTGCTGTAGCCGGCTGCAACCAGGAGACCAATGGGGCGGCGCACAATTGGCCCAGCGTCGTCCAGGGTAGGGGAGGGAATGGCCGGCAGGGAGGTAGCTCAGTTGGTAGAGCATGGCGTTTGCAACGCCAGGGTTGTGGGTTCGATTCCCACGGAGGGCCAGTATGAAAAAGAAAAAAAAAGAATAATGTATGCACTAACTGTAAGTCGCTCTGGATAAGAGCGTCTGCTAAATAATGTAAAATGTAATGTAAATGTAAAGGGATGCTGAGAGGGGATAATGGGGAACAGGTAAAGGGATACTGAGAGGGGTTAATGGGGAACAGGTAAAGGGATACTGAGAGGGGTTAATGGGGAACAGGTAAAGGGATACTGAGAGGGGTTAATGGGGAACAGGTAAAGGGATACTGAGAGGGGATAATGGGGAACAGGTAAAGGGATACTGAGAGGGGATAATGGGGACAGGTAAAGGGATACTGAGAGGGGATAATGGGGAACAGGTAAAGAGTTACTGAGAGGGGATAAAGGGGAACAGGTAAAGAGTTACTGAGAGGGGATAAAGGGGAACAGGTATAGTGCATTCGGAAAGTATTCAGACCCCTTGACTTTTTCCAGGTGTTTCTTGTCGTCTCTCTGGAGTATAATGGGATTATAATGAAGTTCATGAATGTGTGTTTGGGCCTTTAAAATAAGAGTACAAGTTTGTTTGTTTTACGGCACAGAGTCACGTTTAATTCGTATTACCCCCAACTACCTCCCAGAGAATATCTCCAGTCTTCTACCTCCCAGAGAATATCTCCAGTCTTCTACCTCCCAGAGAATATCTCCAGTCTTCTTCTCTGTCTACGTTACCCCCAACTACCACCCAGAATATTATTACCTCCCAGAGAATATCTCCAGTCTTCTTCTCTGTCTACGTTACCCCCAACTACCACCCAGAGAATATCTCCAGTCTTCTACCTCCCAGAGAATATCTCCAGTCTTCTTCTCTGTCTACATTACCCCCAACTACCTCCCAGAGAATATCTCCAGTCTTCTTCTCTGTCTATGTTACCCCCAACTACCTCCCAGAGAATATCTCCAGTCATGTAACTGTATGACTCCTTCCCACCGGACCAACCAGAATAAACTGCCCAACACACACAGAGACTCCTCTTGATAGGGTATGAGTGGAGATATATCAACACATGGTTATATAAATCATACTGAAGGGTAATATAAGGCTCTGGTCCAAAGTAGTGCACTATGGGCCCTGTGTAGTTCAGTTGGTATTGCATGGCACTTGCAATGCCAGGGTTGTGGGTTCGATTCCCACGGGGGGCCAGTATGAAAAAAAAGAAAATAAATGTATGCACTCACTAACTGTAAGTCGCTCTGGATAAGAGCGTCTGCTAAATGACAACAACAAAAAAAAGTGTATATAAAAAAATGTAAATGAATAGGGTGCTATATTGGATTCCAGGTGCGTAACCCCTCATTTCTTAGAGTTGGAATGATACACTTTTCCTTCTCTCTCTCTCTGTCTCTCTCTGTCTCTCTCTCTCTCTCTCTCTCTCTCTCTCTCTCTCTCTCTCTCTCTCTCTCTCCCCCCCCCTCTCTCTCTCTCTCTCTCTCTCTCTCTCTCTCTCTCTCTCTCTCTCTCCTCTATATCTTTCCCTCCTTTCTGTCCATTGAGTTTGCAGTGCATGTCGTCTCGTTGAATGATACATTTCCTCTCCTGGATCTCTTTAGCTGTATTGAACTCAAGGTTGATGCTCCTTCGTGTTTTGAAGCTTGAATGATACATTCTCTTCTATCTTTCCCTCCTTCCTGTATTGAATTTGGGGTGAATGACCCCTCAGTTTCTTAAAACTGGGATGATCAACTTCTTTCTTAGAACTGGGATGATCCACTTCATTCTTAGAACTGGGATAATCCACTTCTTTCTTAGAACTGGGATGGTCCACTTCTCTCTTAGAACTTGGATGATCCACTTCTTTCTTAGAACTGGGATGATCCACTTCTTTCTTAGAACTGGGATGATCCACTTCTCTCTTAGAACTTGGATGATCCACTTCTTTCTTAGAACTGGGATGATCCACTTCTTTCTTAGAACTGGGATGATCCACTTCATTCTTAGAACTGGGATGATCCACTTCTCTCTTAGAACTGGGATGATCCACTTCTTTCGTCCCCTTCTCTCTCTTTTCTCAATTTCCTCCGTATTGAATTCCAGGTACCAAAGCTTGAAGGATACATTTCACCTTCTCTCTCTCCATCCTCTCTTCTCTCTCTCCATCCTCTCTTCTCTCTCTCCATCCTCTCTTCTCTCTCTCCATCCTCTCTTCTCTCTTTCCATCCTCTCTTCTCTCTCTCCATCTTCTCTTCTCTCTCTCCATCCTCTCTTCACTCTTTTTTCATTCTCCCCTTTATTGAATTCCATCATTATTTAAAGCTTGAAGGATACCCCTTTTCCCCTCCTACTCTCCTCCCTTTGTCTTCCATCTGCCATTCCCTCTCTACTTTTTAATATTCCAGGTATGATCGTTATTTAAAGCTTGAAGGATCCATCTCTTCTTCTCAAACTGGCTCGAATTAAGATCCTACATCTGTACACTTGATACGCTTTCCTCTGTCATCTCTCTCTTCCTCTACCTTTTCCTCTGTCATCTCTCTCTTCCTCTACCTTTTCTTCTGTCATCCCTCTCTTCCTCTACCTTTTCCTCTGTCATCTCTCTCTTCCTCTACCTTTTCCTCTGTCATCCCTGTCTTCCTCTACCTTTTCCTCTGCCATCTCTCTCTTCCTCTACCTTTTCGTTTGTCATCTCTCTCTTCCTCTACCTTTTCCTCTGTCATCCCTGTCTTCCTCTACCTTTTCCTCTGTCATCTCTCTCTTCCTCTACCTTTTTCCTCTGTCATCTCTCTCTTCCTCTACCTTTTCCTCTGTCATCCCTCTCTTCCTCTACCTTTTCCTCTGTCATCCCTCTCTTCCTCTACCTTTTTCTCTGTCATCCCTTTCTTCCTCTACCTTTTTTCTCTGTCATCCCTCTCTTCCTATACCTTTTCCTCTGTCATCTCTCTCTTCCTCTACCTTTTCATCTGTCATCCCTGTCTTCCTCTACCTTTTCCTCTGTCATCCTCTCTTCCTCTACCTTTTCCTCTGTCATCCCTCTCTTCCTCTAACTTTTCATCTGTCATCCCTCTCTTCCTCTACCTTTTCCTCTGTCATCCCTGTCTTCCTCTACCTTTTTTTCTCTGTCATCCCTCTCTTCCTCTACCTTTTCCTCTGTCATCTCTCTCTTCCTCTACCATTTCCTCTTTCATCCCTGTCTTCCTCTACCTTTTTCCTCTGTCATCTCTCTCTTCCTCTACCTTTTTCCTCTGTCATCTCTCTCTTCCTCTACCTTTTCCTCTGTCATCCCTCTCTTCCTCTACCATTTCCTCTGTCATCCCTCTTCTCCTCTACCTTTTCCTCTGTCATCCCTGTCTTCCTCTACCTTTTTCCTCTGTCATCTTTCTCTTCCTCTACTTTTTCCTCTGTCATCTCTCTCTTCCTCTACCTTTTCCTCTGTCATCCCTGTCTTCCTCTACCTTTTCGTTTGTCATCTCTCTCTTCCTCTACCCTTTCCTCTGTCATCCCTGTCTTCCTCTACCTTTTCCTCTGTCATCCTCTCTTCCTCTACCTTTTCCTCTGTCATCCCTCTCTTCCTCTAACTTTTCGTCTGTCATCCCTCTCTTCCTCTACCTTTTTCCTCTGTCATCCCTGTCTTCCTCTACCTTTTTCCTCTGTCATCCCTCTCTTCCTCTACCTTTTCCTCTGTCATCTCTCTCTTCCTCTACCATTTCCTCTTTCATCCCTGTCTTCCTCTACCTTTTCCTCTGTCATCCCTCTCTTCCTCTACCTTTTCCCCTCTGTCATCCCTCTCTTCCTCTACCTTTTTACTCTGTCATCTCTCTCTTCCTCTACACTTTCCTCTGTCATCTCTCTCTTCCTCTACCTTTTTCCTCTGTCATCTCTCTCTTCCTCTACCTTTTCCTCTGTCATCCCTCTCTTCCTCTACCTTTTTCCTCTGTCATCTCTCTTTTCCTCTACCTTTTCCTCTGTCATCTCTCTTCCTCTACCTTTTCCTCTGTCATCCCTCTCTTCCTCTACCTTTTTCGTCTGTCATCCCCCTCTCTTCCTCTACCTTTTTCCTCTGTCATCCCTGTCTTCTCTACCTTTTCCTCTTCATCTCTCTCTTCCTCTACCTTTTCATCTGTCATCTCTCTCTTCCTCTACCTTTTCCTCTGTCATATCTCTCTTCCTCTACCTTTTCCTCTGTCATCTTCTTCCCTCTACCTTTTTCCCTCTGTCATCTCTCTTTCCCTCTACCTTTTCTTCTGTCATCCTCTCTTCCTCTACGCTTTTCTTCTGTCATCCCTCTCTTCCTCTACCTTTTCGTCTGTCATCCACTCTTCCTCTACCTTTTCCTCTGTCATCTCTCTCTTCCTCTACCTTTTTCCTCTGTCATCTCTCTCTTCCTCTACCTTTTCCTCTGTTATCTCTCTCTTCCTCTACCTTTTCCTCTGTCATCCCTCTCTTCCTCTACCTTTTCCTCTGTCATCTCTCTCTTCCTCCACCTTTTCCTCTGTCATCCCTCTCTTCCTCTACCTTTTCGTTTGTCATCTCTCTCTTCCTCTACCTTTTCCTCTGTCATCCCTGTCTTCCTCTACCTTTTCCTCTGTCATCCTCTCTTCCTCTACCTTTTCCTCTGTCATCCCTCTCTTCCTATAACTTTTCGTCTGTCATCCCTCTCTTCCTCTACCTTTTCCTCTGTCATCCCTGTCTTCCTCTACCTTTTCCTCTGTCATCCCTCTCTTCCTCTACCTTTTTCCTCTGTCATCTCTCTCTTCCTCTACCAATTCCTCTTTCATCCCTGTCTTCCTCTACGCTTTTCCTCTGTATCCTCTTTTCCTCTACCTTTTTCCCCTCTGTCATCCCTTCTTTCTCTACCTTTTTCTTGTCATCTCTCTCTTCCTCTACACTTTCCTCTGTCATCTCTTCTTCTCTACCTTTTTCCTCTGTCATCTCTCTCTTCCTCTACCTTTTCCTCTGTCATCCCTCTCTTCCTCTAACTTTTCATCTGTCATCCCTCTCTTCCTCTACCTTTTTCCTCTGTCATCCCTGTCTTCGCTCTACTTTTCTCTGTCATCCCTCTCTTCCTCTACCTTTTCCTCTGTCATCTCTCTCTTCCTCTACCATTTCCTCTTTCATCGTCTTCCTCTACTTTTTCCTCTGTCATCTCTCTCTTCCTCTACCTTTTTTTCTCTGTCATCTCTCTCTTCCTCTACCTTTTCCTCTGTCATCCCTCTCTTCCTCTACCATTTCCTCTGTCATCCCTCTTCTCCTCTACCTTTTTCCTCTGTCATCCCCCTGTCTTCCTCTACCTTTTTCCTCTTGTCATCTCTCTCTTCCTCTACTTTTTTCCTCTGTCATCTCTCTCTTCCTCTGACCTTTTCCTCTGTCATCCCTGTCTTCTCTACCTTTTTCCCGTTGTCATCTCTCTCTTCCTCTACCCTTTCCTCTATCATCCCTGTCTTCCTCTACCTTTTCCTCTATCATCCTCTCTCTTCCTCTACCTTTTCCTCTGTCATCCCTCTCTTCCTCTATTTTACCGTCATCCTCTCTCTCACTTTTTCCTCTGTCATCTATTTTCCTCTGTCATCCCTCTCTTCTCTACCTTTTCCTCTGTCACCTTCCTCTTTTCCTCTATACCCTCTTCCTCTACCTTTTTCCTCTTGTCCTCTCCCTCTCTTCCTCTCTTTGTTACCTTTTCCCTCTGTATCTCTCTCTTCCTCTCACCATTTCCTCTTTCATCCCTGTCTTTCTCTACCTTTTCCTCTGTCATCCCTCTCTTCCTCTACCTTTTCCCCTCTGTCATCCCTCTCTTTCTCTGGCACCTTTTTCTCTTGTCTCTCTCTTCCTCTACACTTTCCTCTGTCATCTCTCTTTCCTCTACCTTTTTCCTCTGTCATCTCTCTCTTCCTCTACCTTTTCCTCTGTCATCCCTCTCTTCCTCTACCTTTTTCCTCTGTCATCTCTCTTTTCCTCTACCTTTTCCTCTGTCATCTCTCTTCCTCTACCTTTTCCTCTGTCATCCCTCTCTTCCTCTACCTTTTCGTCTGTCATCCCTCTCTTCCTCTACCTTTTTCCTCTGTCATCCCTGTCTTCCTCTACCCTTTTCCTCTGTCATCTCTCTCTTCCTCTACCTTTTCATCTGTCATCTCTCTCTTCCTCTACCTTTTCCTCTGTCATCTCTCTCTTCCTCACCTTTTCCTCTGTCTTCTCTCTCTTCCTCTACCTTTTTCCCTCTGTCATCTCTCTTTTCCCTCTACCCCTTTTCTTCTGTCATCCTCTCT
Source organism: Coregonus clupeaformis (assembly GCF_020615455.1). Taxonomy (NCBI): domain Eukaryota; kingdom Metazoa; phylum Chordata; class Actinopteri; order Salmoniformes; family Salmonidae; genus Coregonus; species Coregonus clupeaformis. Next base: position 63,898 of record NW_025534882.1, read on the forward strand.
TCCTCTACCTTTTCTTCTGTCATCCCTCTCTTCCTCTACCTTTTCGTCTGTCATCCCACTCTTCCTCTACCTTTTCCTCTGTCATCTCTCTCTTCCTCTACCTTTTCCTCTGTCATCTCTCTCTTTCTCTAACCTTTTCCTCTGTTATCTCTCTCTTCCTCTACCTTTTCCTCTGTCATCCCTCTCTTCCTCTACCTTTTTCCTCTGTCATCTCTCTCTTCCTCCACCTTTGCTCCTCTGTCATCCCTCTCTTCCTCTACCTTTTTGTTTGTCATCTCTCTCTCTTCTCTCTACCTTTTCCTCTGTCATCCCTGTCTTCCTCTACATTTCCTCTGTCATCCTCTCTTCCTCTACCTTTTCCTCTGTCATCCCTCTCTTCCTTAACTTTTGTCTGTCATCCCTCTCTTCCTCTACCTTTTTCCTCTGTCATCCCTGTCTTCTCACCTTTTTTCCTCTTCATCCCTCTCTTCCTCTACCTTTTCCTCTGTCATCTCTCTCTTCCTCTACCAATTCCTCTTTCATCCCTGTCTTCCTCTACCTTTTCCTCTGTCATCCCTCTCTTCCTCTACCTTTTCTCTATCATCCCTCTCTTCTCTACCTCTTTACTCTGTCATCTCTCTCTTCCTCTACACTTTCCTCTGTCATCTCTCTCTTCCTCTACCTTTTTCCTCTGTCATCTCTCTCTTCCTCTACCTTTTCCTCTGTCATCCCTCTCTTCCTCTACCTTTTTCCTCTGTCATCTCTCTTTTCCTCTACCTTTTCCTCTGTCATCCTCTCTTCCTCTACCTTTTCCTCTGTCATCCCTCTCTTCCTCTACCTTTTCGTCTGTCATCCCTCTCTTCCTCTACCTTTTTCCTCTGTCATCCCTGTCTTCCTCTACCCTTTTTCCTCTGTCATCTCTCTCTTCCTCTATCCTTTTCATCTGTCATCTCTCTCTTCCTCTACCTTTTTCCTCTCTCATCTCTCTCTTCCTCTACCTTTTCCTCTGTCATCTCTCTCTTCCTCTACCTTTTCCCTCTGTCGTCTCTCTTTCCCTCTACCTTTTCTTCTGTCATCCTCTCTTCCTCTACCTTTTCTTCTGTCATCCCTCTCTTCCTCTACCTTTTTGTCTGTCATCCCACTCTTCCTCTACCTTTTCTTCTGTCATCTCTCTCTTCCTCTACCTTTTCCTCTGTCATCTCTCTCTTCCTCTACCTTTTCCTCTGTTATCTCTCTCTTCCTCTACCTTTTCCTCTGTCATCCCTCTCTTCCTCTACCTTTTCCTCTGTCATCTCTCTCTTCCTCCACCTTTTCCTCTGTCATCCCTCTCTTCCTCTACCCTTTTATTCTGTCATCCCTCTCTTCCTCTACCTTTTTTCCTCTGTCATCCCTCTCTTCCTCTACCTTTTTACTCTGTCATCTCTCACTTCCTCTACCTTTTCCTCTGTCATCTCTCTCTTCCTCTACCTTTTCCTCTGTCATCTCTCTCTTCCTCTACCTTTTCTTCTGTCATCCCTCTCTTCCTCTACCTTTTCCTCTGTCATCTCTCTCTTCCTCTACCTTTTCCTCTGTCATCCCTGTCTTCCTCTACCTTTTCCTCTGCCATCTCTCTCTTCCTCTACCTTTTCGTTTGTCATCTCTCTCTTCCTCTACCTTTTCCTCTGTCATCCCTGTCTTCCTCTACCTTTTTCCTCTGTCATCTCTCTCTTCCTCTACCTTTTTCCTCTGTCATCTCTCTCTTCCTCTACCTTTTCCTCTGTCATCCCTCTCTTCCTCTCCTTTTTCCTCTGTCATCCCTCTCTTCCTCTACCTTTTTCTCTGTCATCCCATTCTTCCCTACTTTTTTCTCTGTCATCCCTCTCTTCCTATACCTTTTTCTCTCTGTCATCTCTCTCTTCCTCTACCTTTTCATCTGTCATCCCTGTCTTCCTCTACCTTTTTCCTCTGTCATCCTCTCTTCTTTACCTTTTCCTCTGTCATCCCTCTCTTCCTCTAACTTTTTCATCTGTCATCCCTCTCTTCCTCTACCTTTTCCTCTGTCATCCCTGTCTTCCTCTACCTTTTTTTCTCTGTCATCCCTCTCTTCCTCTACCTTTTCCTCTGTCATCTCTCTCTTCCTCTACCATTTCCTCTTTCATCCCTGTCTTCCTCTACCTTTTTCCTCTGTCATCTCTCTCTTCCTCTACCTTTTTCCTCTGTCATCTCTCTCTTCCTCTACCTTTTCCTCTGTCATCCCTCTCTTCCTCTACCATTTCCTCTGTCATCCCTCTCTTCCTCTACCTTTTCCTCTGTCATCCCTGTCTTCCTCTACCTTTTTCCTCTGTCATCTTTCTCTTCCTCTACCTTTTTCCTCTGTCATCTCTCTCTTCCTTACCTTTTTTCCTCTGTCATCCCTGTCTTCCTCTACCTTTTCTTTTGTCATCTCTCTCTTCCTCTACCTTTTCCTCTGTCATCCCTGTCTTCCTCTACCTTTTCCTCTGTCATCCCTCTCTTCCTCTACCTTTTCCTCTGTCATCCCTCTCTTCCTCTAACTTTTTCGTCTGTCATCCCTCTCTTCCTCTACCTTTTCCTCTGTCATCCCTGTCTTCCTCACTTTTTCCTCTGTCATCCTCTTCATTTTCCTCTGCACTCTCTTCCTCTACCTTTCCTCTGTCTCTCTCTCTTCCTCTACCATTTCATCTTTCATCCCACTCTTCCTCTACCTTTTCCTCATGTCATCCCTCTCTTCCTCTACCTTTTTTCCCCTCTGTCATCTCTCTCTTCCTCTACCCTTTTTTACTCTGTCATCTCTCTCTTCCTCTACACTTTCTCTGTCATCTCTCTCTTCCTCTACCTTTTTTCCTCTGTCATCTCTCTTCCTCTACCTTTTCCTCTGTCATCCCTCTCTTCCTCTACCTTTTTCCTCTGTCATCTCCTCTTCCTCTAGCGCCTTTTTCCTCTGTCATCCTCTCTTCCTCTACCTTTTCCTCTGTCATCCCTCTCTTCCCTCTACCTTTCCGTCTGTCATCCCTCTCTTCCTCTACTTTGTTTCCTCTGTCATCCCTGTCTTTCCCTCTACCCTTTTCCTCTGTCATCTCTCTCTTCCTCTACTTTATCTATCATCTCTCTCTTCCTCTACATTTTTCCTCTGTCATCCTCTCTTCCTCTCCTTTTCCTCTGTCATCTCTCTCTTCCTCTACCTTTTTCCTCTATCGTCTCTCTCTTTCCCTCTACCTTTCTTCTGTCATCCTCTCTTTCTCTACTTTTTCTTCTGTCATCCTCTCTTCCTCTCTACCTTTTCTCTGTCATCCCACTTTTTCCTCTACCTTTTCTTCTGTCATCTCTCTCTCTTCCTCTACCTTTTTCCTCTGTCATCTATCTCTTCCTCTACCTTTTTCCTCTGTCATCTCTCTCTTCCTCTACCTTTTCCTCTGTCATCTCTCTCTTCCTCTACTTTTTCATCTGTCATCTCTCTCTTCCTCTACCTTTTCCTCTGTCATCCTCTCTTCCTCTACCTTTTTCCTCTGTCATCCCTCTCTTCCTCTACCTTTTCTCTGTCATCCCTCTCTTCCTCTACCTTTTTCCTCTGTCATCCCTCTCTTCCTCTACCCTTTTTTTTCTGTCATCCCTCTCTTCCTCTATCTCTTTACCTCTGTCATCTCTCTTCCTCTGCATCCACTTTTACTCTGTCATCTCTCTCTTTCCTCCCCTTTTCCTCTGTTTTTCCTCTGTCATCTCTCTCTTCCTCTACCTTTTTTTTCCTCTGTCATCTTTCTCTTCCTCTACTTTTTTCCTCTATCATCCCTCTCTTTCTCACCTTTTTCCTCTGTCATTCCATTTTTGTCATCTCTCTCTTCCTCTACCTTTTTCTCTCTGTCTCCCTGTCTTCCCTCTACCTTTTCCTCTGTCATCCTCTCTTCCTCTCTTTTCCTCTGTCGTCCCTCTCTTCCTCTAACTTTCGTCTGTCATCCCTCTCTTCCTCTACCTTTTCCTCTGTCATCCCCTGTCTTTCCTCTACCTTTTTTCCTCTGTCACCCTCTTTCCTCTACCTTTTCCTCTGTCACTCTCTCTTCCCTACCATTTCCTCTTTCATCCTGTCTCTCTAACTTTTCCCTCGGACATCCCTCTCTTCCTCTACCTTTTTCCTCTGTCATCTCTCTCTTCCTCTACCATTTCCTCTTTCATCCCTGTCCTCTACCTTTTTCCTCTGTCATCCCTCTCTTCCTTCTACATTTTCCCCTCTGTCATCCCTCTCTTCCTCTACGCCTTTCTGTCATCTCTCTCTTCCTCTACACTTTCCTCTGTCATCTCTCTCTTCTGCTACCTTTTTTCCTCTGTCGTCTCTCTCTTCCTCTCCTATCCTCTGTCATCCCTCTCTTCCTCTACTTTTCGCGCTCTGTCATCTCTCTTTTCCTCTACCCTTTTTCCTCTCTGTCATCCTCTCTTCCTCTATCTTTTCCTCTGTTCATCCCTCTCTTCCTCTACCTTTTCGTCTGTCATCCCTCTCTTCCTCTACCTTTTTCCTCTGTCATCCCTGTCTTCCTCTACCTTTTCCTCTGTCTCATCTCTCTCTTCCTCTACCTTTTCATCTGTCATCTCTCCTCTCTCCTTTTCCTCTGTCATCCTCTCTTCCTCTACCTTTTTCCTCTGTCATCTTCTCTCTTTCCTCTACCACTTTTCCCTCTGTCGCTCTCTTTCCCTCTACCTTTTCTTCATCCATCCTCTTCCTCTACCTTTTTCTTCTGTCAATCCCTCTTCCTCTGACCTTTTGTCTGTCATCTCTTCCTCCTACCTTTTCTTCTGTCATTCTCTCTCTTCCTCTACCTTTTTCCTCTGTCATCTCTCTCTTCCTCTACATTTCCTCTGTCATCCCTCTCTTCCTCTACCTTTTCCTCTGTCATCTCTCTTCCTCCACCTTTCTCCTCTGTCATCCCTCTCTTCCTCTACCCTTTTATTCTGTCATCCCTCTCTTCCTCTACATTTTTTTCCTCTGTCATCCCTTCTTCCTCTACCTTTTTACTCTGTCATCTCTCACTTCCTCTACCTTTTCCTCTGTCATCTCTCTCTTCCTCTACCTTTTCCTCTGTCATCTCTCTCTTCCTCTACCTTTTCTTCTGTCATCCCTCTCTTCCTCTACCTTTTTTCCTCTTTCATCTCTCTCTTCCTCTACCTTTTCCTCTGTCATCCCTGTCTTCCTCTACTTTTCCTCTGTCATCTCTCTCTTCCTCTACCTTTTCGTTTGTCATCTCTCTCTTCCTCTACCTTTTTCCTCTGTCATCCCTGTCTTCCTCTGACCTTTTTTCCTCTGTCATCTCTCTCTTCTCTCTACCTTTTTCCTCTGTCATCTCTCTCTTCCTCTACCTTTTTCCTCTGTCATCCCTCTCTTCCTCTACTTTTCCTCTGTCATCCCTCTCTTCCTCTACCTTTTTTCTCTGTCATCCCTTTCTTCCCTCTACCTTTTTTCTCTGTCATCCCTCTCTTCCTATACCTTTTCCTCTGTCATCTCTCTCTTCCTCTACTTTTCATCTGTCATCCCTCTCTTCCTCTACCTTTTTCCTCTGTCATCCTCTCTTCTCTACCTTTTCCTCTGTCATCCCTCTCTTCCTCTAACTTTTTCATCTGTCATCCCTCTCTTCCTCTACCTTTTTCCTCTGTAATCCCTGTCTTCCTCTACCTTTTTCCTCTGTCATCCCTCTCTTCCTCTACCTTTTTCCTCTGTCATCTCTCTCTTCCTCTACCATTTCCTCTTTCATCCCTGTCTTCCTCTACCTTTTTCCTCTGTCATCTCTCTCTTCCTCTACCTTTTTCCTCTGTCATCTCTCTCTTCCTCTACCTTTTCCTCTGTCATCCCTCTCTTCCTCTACCATTTCCTCTGTCATCCCTCTCTTCCTCTACCTTTTCCTCTGTCATCCCTGTCTTCCTCTACCTTTTTCCTCTGTCATCTTTCTCTTCCTCTACTTTTTCCTCTGTCATCTCTCTCTTCCTCTACTTTTCCTCTGTCATCCCTGTCTTCCTCTACCTTTTCGTTTGTCATCTCTCTCTTCCTCTACCTTTTTCCTCTGTCATCCCTGTCTTCCTCTACCTTTTTCCTCTGTCATCCTCTCTTCCTCTACCTTTTCCTCTGTCATCCCACTCTTCCTCTAACTTTTCGTATGTCATCCCTCTCTTCCTCTACCTTTTTCCTCTGTCATCCCTGTCTTCCTCTACCTTTTTCCTCTGTCATCCCTCTCTTCCTCTACCTTTTCCTCTGTCATCTCACTCTTCCTCTACCATTTCCTCTTTCATCCCTGTCTTCCTCTACCTTTTTCCTCTGTCATCCCTCTCTTCCTCTACCTTTTCCCCTCTGTCATCCCTCTCTTCCTCTAACTTTTTACTCTGTCATCTCTCTCTTCCTCTACACTTTCCTCTGTCATCTCTCTCTTCCTCTACCTTTTTTCCTCTGTCATCTCTCTCTTCCTCTACCTTTTTTCTCTGTCATCCCTCTCTTCCTCCTACCTTTTTCCTCTGTCATCTCTCTTTTTCCTCTACCTTTTCCTCTGTCATCTCTCTTCCTCTACCTTTTCCTCTGTCATCCCTCTCTTCCTCTACCTTTTCATCTGTCATCTCTCTCTTCCTCTACCTTTTCCTCTGTCATCTCTCTCTTCCTCTACCTTTTCCCTCTGTCATCTCTCTTTCCCTCTACCTTTTCTTCTGTCATCCTCTCTTCCTCTACCTTTTCTTCTGTCATCCCTCTCTTCCTCTACCTTTTCGTCTGTCATCCCCTTCTTCCTCTACCTTTTCCTCTATCATCTCTCTCTTCCTCTACCTTTTTCCTCTGTCACTCTCTCTCTTCCTCTACCTTTTCCTCTTGTTATCTCTCTCTTCCTCTACCTTTTCCTCTGTCATCCCTCTCTTCCTCTAATTTTTCCTCTGTCATCTCTCTCTTCCTCCCACCTTTTTTCCTCTTTCATCCCTCTCTTCCTCTACCTTTTCGTTTGTCATCTCTCTACTTCTCTACCTTTTCCTCTGTCATCTCATCTCTTCCTCTATCTTTTCTCTATCATATCTCTCTTCCTCTACCTTTTCCTCTGTCATCTCTCTCTTCCTCTACCATTTCCTCTTTTATCCCTGTCTTCCTCTACCTTTTTCCTCTGTCATCTCTCTCTTCCTCTACCTTTTTTCCTCTGTCATCTCTCTCTTCCTCTACCTTTTCCTCTGTTTATCACCCTCTCTTCCTCTACCATTTCCTCTATCATCCCTCTCTTCCTCTACCTTTTTCCTCTGTCATCCCTGTCTTCTCTACCTTTTTCCTCTGTCATCTTTCTCTTCCTCTATTTTTTCCTCTGTCATCTCTCTCTTCCTCTACTTTTTCTCTATCATCCCCTGTCTTCCTCTACCTTTTCGTTTTGTCATCTTCTCCTCCTCTACCTTTTCCTCTGTCATCCCTGTCTTCCTCTACCTTTTTCTTCTGTCATCCTCTTCCTCTACTCTTTTCCTCTGTATCACTCTTCCTTCCTAACTTTTTCGTATCGTCATCCCTCTCTTCCTCTACCTTTTTCCTCTATCATCCCTGTCTTCCTCTCTACCTTTTTTCCTCTGTCATCCCTCTCTTCCTCTGCCTTTTTTTCCTCTGTCATCTCACTCTTTCTCTATATTTCCTCTTTCATCCCTGTCTTCCTCTCACTTTTCCTCTGTCATCCCTTCTCTTCCTCTACTCTTTTTCCCCTCTGTCATCCCTCTCTTCCTCTACCTTTTTACTCTGTCATCTCTCTCTCTTCCTCTACACTTTCCTCTGTCATCTCTCTCTTCCTCTACCTTTTTTCCTCTATCATCTCTCTCTTCCTCTACCTTTTTCTCTGTCATCCCTCTCTTCCTCTAACTTTTTCCTCTGTCATCTCTCTTTTTCTCTACCTTTTCCTCTGTCATCTCTCTTCCTCTACCTTTTTCCTCTGTCATCCCCTGTCTTCTCTGACCTTTTTCCTCTGTCTATCTCTCTCTTCCCTCTACTTTTTCCTCTGTCATCTCTCTCTTCCTCCCCTTTTTCCTCTGTCATCCCTCTCTTCCTCTAATTTTTCCTCTGTCATCCCTCTCTTCCTCCACCTTTTTCCTCTGTCATCCTTTCTTCCTCTACCTTTTTTTCTCTGTCATCCCTCTCTTCCTATACCTTTTTCCTCTGTCATCTCTCTCTTCCTCTACCTTTTTCATCTGTCATCCCTGTCTTCCTCTACCTTTTTCCTCTGTCTATCCTTCTCTTTTCCCTCTACCTTTTTTTCCCTCTATCATCCCTCTCTTCCTCTAACTTTCATCTATCATCCCTCTCTTCCTCTACCTTTTCTCTATCATCCCTGTCTTCCTCTACCTTTTTCCTCTGTCATCCCTCTCTTCCTCTACCTTTTCCTCTGTCATCTCTCTCTTCCTCTACCATTTCCTCTTTCATCCCTGTCTTCCTCTGACCTTTTTCCTCTGTCATCTCTCTCTTCCTCTACCTTTTTCCTCTATCATCTCTCTCTTCCTCTAACTTTTTCCTCTGTCATCCCTCTCTTCCTCTACCATTTCCTCTGTCATCCCTCTCTTCCTCTACTTTTCCTCTGTCATCTGTCTTCCTCTACCTTTTTTCCTCTATCATCTTTCTCTTCCTCTACTTTTTTCCTCTGTCATCTCTCTCTTCCTCTACCTTTTCCTCTGTTATCCCTGTCTTCCCTCTACCTTTTCGTTTGTCATCTCTCTCTTCCTCTTCTCACCTTTTTTTCCTCTGTTCATCCCTTGTCTTCCTCTACCTTTTCCTCTTCATCCTCTCTTCCTCTACCTTTTCCTCTGTCATCCACTCTTCCTCCTAACTTTTTAGTATGTCATCCCTCTCTTCCTCTACCTTTTTCCTCTGTCATCCCTGTCTTCCTCTACCTTTTTCCTCTGTTTCATCCCTCTCTTCCTCTACCTTTTCCTCTGTCATCTCACTCTTCCTCTACCATTTCCTCTTTCATCCCTGTCTTCCTCTACCTTTTTCCTCTGTCATCCCTCTCTTCCTCTACCTTTTCCCCTCTGTCATCCCTCTCTTCCTCTACCTTTTTTACTCTGTCATCTCTCTCTTCCTCTACACTTTCCTCTGTCATCTCTCTCTTCCTCTACCTTTTTTCCTCTGTCATCTCTCTCTTCCTCTACCTTTTTCTCTGTCATCCCTCTCTTCCTCTAACTTTTTCCTCTGTCATCTCTCTTTTCCTCTAACCTTTTCCTCTGTCATCTCTCTTCCTCTACCTTTTCCTCTGTCATCCCTCTTCTCTACCTTTTCATCTGTCATCTCTCTCTTCCTCTACCTTTTCCTCTATCATCTCTCTCTTCCTCTACCCCTTTTTCCCTCTGTCATCCCTCTCTTTTCCCTCTACCTTTTTTCTTCTATCATCCTCTCTTCCTCTACCTTTTCTTCTGTCATCCCTCTCTTCCTCTACCTTTTCGTCTGTCATCCCACTCTTCCTCTACCTTTTTCTCTGTCATCTCTCTCTTCCTCTACCTTTTCCTCTGTCATCTCTCTCTTCCTCTACCTTTTCCTCTGTTATCTCTCTCTTCCTCTACCTTTTTCCTCTGTCATCCCTCTCTTCCTCTACCTTTTCCTCTGTCATCTCTCTCTTCCTCCACCTTTTCCTCTTTCATCCCTCTCTTCCTCTACCTTTTCGTTTGTCATCTCTCTCTTCCTCTACCTTTTCCTCTGTCATCTCTCTCTTCCTCTATCTTTTCCTCTGTCATCTCTCTCTTCCTCTACCTTTTCCTCTGTCATCTCTCTCTTCCTCTACCATTTCCCTCTTTCATCCCTGTCTTCCTCTACCTTTTTCCTCTGTCATCTCTCTCTTCCTCTACCTTTTTTCCTCTCTGTCATCTCTCTTCCTCTACCTTTTCCTCTGTCATCCCTCTCTTTCCTCTACCATTTTCCTCTTCATCCCTCTCTTCCTCTACCTTTTCCTCTGTCATCCCCTGTCTTCCTCTACCTTTTTTCCTCTGTCATCTTTCTCTTCCTCTACTTTTTTCCTCTGTCATCTCTCTCTTCCTCTACCTTTTCCTCTGTCATCCCTGTCTTCCCTCTACCTTTTCGTTTGTCATCTCTCTCTTCCTCTACCTTTTCCTCTGTCATCCCTGTCTTCCTCTACCTTTTTCCTCTGTCATCCTCTCTTCCTCTACCTTTTCCTCTGTCATCCCACTCTTCCTCTAACTTTTCGTATGTCATCCCTCTCTTCCTCTACTTTTTCCTCTATCATCCCTGTCTTCTCTACCTTTTTCCTCTGTCATCCCTCTCTTCCTCTACCTTTTTCCTCTGTCATCTCACTCTTCCTCTACCATTTCCTCTTTCATCCCTGTCTTCCTCTACCTTTTTCCTCTGTCATCCCTCTCTTCCTCTACCTTTTTCCCCTCTGTCATCCCTCTCTTCCTCTACCTTTTACTCTGTCATCTCTCTCTTCCTCTACACTTCCTCTGTCATCTCTCTCTTCCTCTACCTTTTTCCTCTGTCATCTCTCTCTTCCTCTACTTTTTCTCTGTCATCCCTCTCTTCCTCTACCTTTTTTCCTCTGTCATCTCTCTTTTTCCCTCTACCTTTTCCTCTGTCATCTCTCTTCCTCTACCTTTTTCCTCTGTCATCCCTCTCTTCCTCTACTTTTCATCTGTCATCTCTCTCTTCCTCTACCTTTTCCTCTGTCATCTCTCTTCCTCTACCTTTTTCCTCTGTCATCTCTCTTTCCCTCTACCTTTTCTTCTGTCATCCTCTCTTCCTCTACCTTTTCTTCTGTCATCCCTCTCTTCCTCTACCTTTTCGTCTGTCATCCCACTCTTCCTCTACCTTTTCCTCTGTCATCTCTCTCTTCCTCTACCTTTTCCTCTGTCATCTCTCTCTTCCTCTACCTTTTCCTCTGTTATCTCTCTCTTCCTCTACCTTTTCCTCTGTCATCCCTCTCTTCCTCTACCTTTTTCCTCTGTCATCTCTCTCTTCCTCCACCTTTTCCTCTTTCATCCCTCTCTTCCTCTACCTTTTCGTTTGTCATCTCTCTCTTCCTCTACCTTTTTCCTCTGTCATCCCTGTCTTCCTCTACCTTTTTTCCTCTGTCATCCTCTCTTCCTCTACCTTTTCCTCTGTCATCCCTCTCTTCCTCTAACTTTTCGTCTGTCATCCCTCTCTTCCTCTACCTTTTTCCTCTGTCATCCCTGTCTTCCTCTACCTTTTTTCCTCTGTCATCCCTCTCTTCCTCTACCTTTTTCCTCTGTCATCTCTCTCTTCCTCTACCATTTTCCTCTTTCATCCCTGTCTTCCTCTACCTTTTTCCTCTGTCATCCCTCTCTTCCTCTACCTTTTCCCCTCTGTCATCCCTCTCTTCCTCTACCTTTTTACTCTGTCATCTCTCTCTTCCTCTACACTTTCCTCTGTCATCTCTCTCTTCCTCTACCTTTTTCCTATGTCATCTCTCTCTTCCTCTACCTTTTCCTCTCTCATCCCTCTCTTCCTCTACCTTTTTCCTCTGTCATCTCTCTTTTCCTCTACCTTTTCCTCTGTCATCCTCTCTTCCTCTACCTTTTCCTCTGTCATCCCTCTCTTCCTCTACCTTTTCGTCTGTCATCCCTCTCTTCCTCTACCTTTTTCCTCTGTCATCCCTGTCTTCCTCTACCCTTTTCCTCTGTCATCTCTCTCTTCCTCTACCTTTTCATCTGTCATCTCTCTCTTCCTCTACCTTTTCCTCTGTCATCTCTCTCTTCCTCTACCTTTTCCTCTGTCATCTCTCTCTTCCTCTACCTTTTCCCTCTGTCATCTCTCTTTCCCTCTACCTTTTCTTCTGTCATCCTCTCTTCCTCTACCTTTTCTTCTGTCATCCCTCTCTTCCTCTACCTTTTTGTCTGTCATCCCACTCTTCCTCTACCTTTTCTTCTGTCATCTCTCTCTTCCTCTACCTTTTCCTCTGTAATCTCTCTCTTCCTCTACCTTTTCCTCTGTTATCTCTCTCTTCCTCTACCTTTTCCTCTGTCATCCCTCTCTTCCTCTACCTTTTCCTCTGTCATCTCTCTCTTCCTCCACCTTTTCCTCTGTCATCCCTCTCTTCCTCTACCTTTTTTCCTCTGTCATCCCTCTCTTCCTCTACCTTTTTACTCTGTCATCTCTCACTTCCTCTACCTTTTCCTCTGTCATCTCTCTCTTCCTCTATCTTTTCCTCTGTCATCTCTCTCTTCCTCTACCTTTTCCTCTGTCATCCCTCTCTTCCTCTACCTTTTCCCCTCTGTCATCCCTCTCTTCCTCTACCTTTTTACTCTGTCATCTCTCTCTTCCTCTACCTTTTTCTCTCTCATCTCTCTCTTCTCTACCTTTTCATCTGTCATCTCTCTCTTCCTCTACCTTTTTTCCTCTTTCATCTCTCTCTTCCTCTACCTTTTTCCTCTGTCACCTCTCTCTTCCTCTACCTTTTTCTCTGTCATCTCTCTCTTCCTCTACCTTTTCCTCTGTCATCTCTCTCTTCCTCTACCTTTTCCTCTATCATCTAATTCCTGGTGCGTCGCCCCTCATTTCTTAGAAAGGGAGGATACATTTCTCCTTCTCTTCTATCTTTCCCTCGTTCCTGTATTGAATTTGAGGTGAATGATCCCTTGTTTATTAGAACTGGGATGATCCACTTCTTCTTCCCCATCTCTCCTCCTCCTTTTCTTTCTCTCTCTTCCCCTTTTCCTCTGCATTTCAATTCCAGGAACTATTGCCTCTTAATAAAGCTTTACGGATACATTTTACCTTCCCTTCTCTCCTTCCTCTCTTAAAATTCCAGGTAACCATGGTTGTTTAAGGCTTGAAGGATACCGATTGGTCCTCCTCCTCCCATTGTCTTCCGTCTGACTTTCCCTCTCTACCATTTTATATTTCATGTAAGATTTTTATTTAAAGCTTGAAGGAACCCCATTTTACTTCCTTTGTCTTCCATTCTATTTTAAGTGGCCCTCGTTCTTAAATCTTAATTGTTTGTTAATGGACAGGCTGAGACCATAGTTTCTCAAAGCTTAAATAACCCTCTTCTGTTGCTCTAAAAAGGGTAGGACACAGAGAGAGAGAGAGAGAGAGAGAGAGAGAGCATGACAAATACTTAATATAGCGTCTTGGTGTGGTTATGGCTGAATGAGTTATAAATGGTACCACCATTTTGTCTTCATATTGGTTGTACCACAGTAGCTGTGTGTATAAATGGTACCACCATTTTGTCTTCACATTGGTTGTACCACAGTAGCTGTGTGTATAAATGGTACCACCATTTTGTCTTCATATCGGCTGTACCACAGTAGATGCCAACAGGCTTTGTGGTTGTCATTGTGATTGATAGAGGAAAGGAAGGAACCCATTGCCATCCATATCCCCTATGTAGAGGAAATTAAGAGGAGAATGGAGAAAGGAGAAAGGTGGAGGAGAGGGAGGAGCAGGACAGAGAAAGAGAGAGAAAGGTGGAGGGAGGGAGCAGGACAGAGAAAGATAGAGAAAGATGGAGGGAGGGAGCAGGACAGAGAAATAGAGAGAAAGGTGGAGGGAGGGAGCAGGACAGAGAAAGATAGAGAAAGATGGAGGGAGAGAGCAGACAGCGAAATAGAGAAAGGTGGAGGGAGAGAGCATGACAGAGAAATAGAGAGAAAGGTGGAGGGAGAGAGCAGGACAGAGAAAGATAGAGAAAAGATACAGAGGGAGAGAGGGAGGCGTGAAACTGGTTTGGGTGAGAAACACTTATAACTCAGGCCCATAGATTATGACAGTCCAATCTCCCAGCCTGTCGCCTGAAAAACAACAACAAACCAACCAGCCACAGAGGACAGAGGGGGCTTCACGAATGGCACCCTATTCCCTATAGTGCACTACTTTTGACCATGGTCCCTGGTGTACTACACTAAAACCGTAGGGCACTACAAAGGGAATAGGGTGCTATTTGGGATATAGACAGAAGGGAAGAGAGGTGAAGGGATGGAATAGGCTGAATGGAGGAAAGAGACAGAAGGAATGGGAGGGTGAAATGGAGGGAAGAGAGAGAAGGAATGGGAGGGGTGAAATGGGGAAGAGACAGAAGGAATGGGAGGGGTGAAATGGAGGAGAGAGAAGGATGGGAGGGTGAAATGGAGGAAAGATAGAGAAGGAATGGGAGGGTGAAATGGAGGGAAGAGAGAGAAGGAATGGGAGGGTGAAATGGAGGAAGATAGAGAAGGAATGGGAGGGTGAAATGGAGGGAAAGATAGAGAAGGAATGGGAGGGTGAAATGGAGGGAAGATAGAGAAGGAATGAGAGGGGAATGAGGAAGATAAGGTGGGAGGGTGAAATGAGGAAAGATAGGGAATGGGAGGGGAAATGGGGAAAGATGGAAGGAATGGGAGGGTGAAATGGAGAAAAGATAGAGAAGGAATGGGAGGGTGAAATGGAGAAAAGATAGAGAAGGAATGGGGGTGAAATGGAGGAAAGATAGAGAAGGAATGGGAGGGTGAAATGGAGGAAAGATGAGATGGGAGGGTGAAATGGAAAGATAGAGAAGGAATGGGAGGGTGAAATGGAGAAAAGATAGAGAAGGAATGGGAGGGTGAAATGGAGGAAGAAAATGGAGAGAGACAGGAACCAAAAGACGGCAAATAAAATGGAGAGATTATTCTGGTCCCACCCCCATCTCTCCTTCCTGTTTCTCTCTGGTCCCTCCCCCATCTCTCCTTCCTGTTTCTCTCTGGTTCCTCCTCCATCTCTCCTTCCGGTTTCTCTCTGGTCCTCCCCATCTCTCCTTCCTGTTTCTCTCTGGTCCCTCCCCCATCTCTCCTTCCTGTTTCTCTCTGGTCCCTCCCCCATAACTCCTTCCTGTTTCTCTATGGTCCCTCCCCCATCTCTCCTTCCTGTTTTCTCTGGTCCCTCCCCCATCTCTCCTTCCTGTTTCTCTCTGGTCCCTCCCCCATCTCTCCTTCCTGTTTCTCTCTGGTACTTCCCCCATCTCTCCTCTCTTTCGCTCTGGTCATCAATCTGCTGAAGTCTCTAATCTAAGGGGTCACATCTCCTACCTTACTCCATCCCTCCCTCCATTTCCCTCCCTACACCTCTCTCTCTCTCTCTCTCTCTCTCTCTCTCTCTCGCTCTCGCTCTTTTTCTCTCTCATCATCAATCTACTATACAGCACTATAGCACACTCATCGGTCTGAGGTTCTCTCCTCTTCTGTCTGCCCTCTCTCTCACCCCTCTCTGCCTCTATCACCCCTCTCTCGCCCCCCTCACTCTCTCTATAAATCAAACGACTACCTCACAGACTAACGGCCCAGCCTCTCTCGCCCTCTATCCCCCCTCTCTCGCCCTCCCTTTCTCTTTCTCGTTCTATCTATCTCTCTTTCTCTCTCTCCGCCCACCCGTCTCACCATCAATCTAAACCAGTTGTCCACACACACTCTTCTCCTTTCTCTCTCTTAGTGTCTATCTGTCTCTCGCTCTCCCTCTGTTCATCTCTCCCTCTCTCTCTCTCTAATTCTCTCTCCATCTCTTTTGCCCCGCCTGGCCGACCTCTCTAATGGGTAGTGAATCCTTTCCTCTCCTCTTTCCGCCCCTCTTTTCTGACCCTGCTGTCCTCTCGCAATCGCTCTCTCTCTTCAAACTGCATGATCAGAAGGATAGTTAAATATTTACCGGGAAAGGTGAGTCAGGTGAACTACTGTTCTGTGGTCTGGAGAAAATTTATCAGCAAGTGAAATTAGGAGGCTGTAGATTGCACAGAACAAAGCAGCAAGGATTTTTTTTTAAAGTGGAGATATGGTTATTCTGTTGTAGTCATGTGCAATGCTCTTGGGTGGTCATCAATTAACAAGATAATTGAAAAACAATGTGCTTATTTTATTTCACAATGTGCACCATTTAAAATGGCCAAACTCCATTCACAACAGTATTCAGTTGGTAAGAGACTGACATTCAATACTAGGAATAGATTGTCCACCAGCTATGTGTTATCCAGACAGAAAAGATAAATGGGCAAAATAACATTTAGATTTAGAGAAATAAAGAAATTGAATAATTTATCTGAGCAAACCAGAAACCTTTCAATATATAAATTCAAACAATACTTTAGAACCATTTAAATATAATAAATCGGAAGGTTGTGCAGGACTATGGTAGATGAAGGAATCAATCTATCTTTTCAGACTGTTAGAGTATTTATCTGGTCAATATGTCAGTGTATTATGTCTGTTTGTAACAGTGTGTTATACAGTGGGGAGAACAAGTATTTGATACACTGCCGATTTTGCAGGTTTTCCTACTTACAAAGCATGTAGAGGTCTGTAATTTTTATCATCGGTACACTTCAACTGTGAGAGACGGAATCTAAAACAAAAATCCAGAAAATCACATTGTATGATTTTTAAGTCATTAATTTGCATTTTACTGCATGACATGAGTATTTGATACATCAGAAAAGCAGAACTTAATATTTGGTACAGAAACCTTTGTTTGCAATTACAGAGATCATACGTTTCCTGTAGGTCTTGACCAGGTTTGCACACACTGCAGCAGGGATTTTGGCCCACTCCTCCATACAGAACTTCTCCAGATCCTTCAGGTTTCGGGGCTGTCGCTGGGCAATACGGACTTTCAGCTCCCCTCCAAAGATTTTCTATTGGGTTCAGGTCTGGAGACTGGCTAGACCACTCCAGGACCTTGAGATGCTTCTTACGGAGCCACTCCTTAGTTGCCCTGGCTGTGTGTTTCAGGTCGTTGTCATGCTGGAAGACCCAGCCACGACCCATCTTCAATGCTCTTACTGAGGGAAGGAGGTTGTTGGCCAAAATCTCGCGATACATGGCCCCATCCATCCTCTCCTCAATATGGTGCAGTCGTTCTGTCCCCCTTTGCAGAAAAGCATCCCCAAATAATGATTTTTCCACCTCCATGCTTCACGGTTGGGATGGTGTTCTTGGGGTTGTACTCATCCTTCTTCTTCCTCAAAACAAGGTGAGTGGAGTTTAGACCAAAAAGCTCTATTTTTGTCTCATCAGACCACATGACCTTCTCCCATTCCTCCTCTCGATCATCCAGATGGTCATTGGCAAACTTCAGATGGGCCTGGACATGCGCTGCAGGATTTTAATCCATGACGGCGTAGTGTGTTACTAATCGTTTTCTTTGAGACTGTGGTCCCAGCTCTCTTCAGGTCATTGACCAGGTCCTGCCGTGTAGTTCTGGGCTGATCCCTCACCTTCCTCATGATCATTGATGCCCCACGAGGTGAGATCTTGCATGGAGCCCCAGACCGAGGTGATTGACCGTCATCTTGAACTTCTTCCATTTTCTAATAATTGCGCCAACAGTTGTTGCCTTCTCACCAAGCTGCTTGCCTATTGTCCTGTAGCCCATCCCAGCCTTGTGCAGGTCTACAATTTTATCCCTGATGTCCTTACACAGCTCTCTGGTCTTGGCCATTGTGGAGAGGTTGGAGTCTGTTTGATTGAGTGTGTGGACAGGTGTCTTTTATACAGGTAACGAGTTCAAACAGGTGCAGTTAATACAGGTAATGAGTGGAGAACAGGAGGGCTTCTTAAAGAAAAACTAACAGGTCTGTGAGAGACGGAATTCTTACTGGTTAGTAGGTGATCAAATACTTATGTCATGCAATAAAATGCAAATTAATTATTTAAAAATCATACAATGTGATTTTCTGGATTTTTGTTTTAGATTCCGTCTCTCACAGTTGAAGTGTACCTATGATAAAAATTACAGACCTCTACATGCTTTGTAAGTAGGAAACCCTGCAAAATCGGCAGTGTATCAACTACTTGTTCTCCCCACTGTATGTGAAAATGTGATCGTATTATAAATTGTGTTTTAATGTTTAAGGACTCTTGGAAGATTAGTCCAAATGAGGACTAAAAGAGATCCTAATAAAATCTCTATAAAATCTCTGATTCCCTCTCTCCTGTCATCCCCTATCCTAGACTCTCTCCTCTCTTCCTCTCTTCCTCTCTTCCTCTCCTCATCTCCTTTCCTCATCTCCTTTCCCCTCTCTCCTCTCATCCCTCTCTCCCAGGTGTTCCTCCTCCCCTCCCATCTCTCCTCCTCTCCTCATCTCTACCCCTCTCTCCCCTGCCTCTCCCTGTCTGGCCCTATTCCAATCTACCTGTCTGTTCTCTTTGCCTTACTGAGACCATTGTGGCCAAACAATCTTATTTCCAACCCCCTCTCGTCCTCTCCTCTCTTCTCCTCTTCTCCCTCGCTCTCCTCTCATGCCACCCTTCATCATTCATCCCTGCACAACTCCTGTCTCGCCAGTCTAGGCAGCCTAGTGGTTAGGCCAATAACCAAAAGGTGGGAAAAATAAGCCCCCCCGCACCTCTCTGATTCAGAGGGGTTGGGTTAAATGTGGAAGACACATTTCAGTTGAATGCAATCAGTTGTACAACTGACTAGTATGCCCCTTTCCCATTCCATTCCCTTCACTTCTCTCCTCTTGTCTTCCCTCGTTCCCCTCTCTCTCCCTGTCTCCCTCTATCTTCCCTTTCCCTCTCCTCTTGTCTTCCCTCGTTCCCCTCTCTCTCCCTCTCCCCCTCTGTCTCCACTCCTGTCTCTCCCTCTCCCCCTCTGATCTCCTCCTGTCTCTCTCCCTCTCCCCCTATCCCCCTCTGTCTCCCACTCCTATCTCTCTCTCTCTCTCCCTCTCCCCCTCTCCCCCTCTGATCTCCTCCTGTCTCTATATTCCTCTCCCCCTCTGATCTCCTCCTGTCTCTCTCTCTCCCTCTCCCCTATCCCCCTCTGTCTCCACTCCTATCTCTCTCTCTCTCTCTTCCTCTCTCCCTCTGTCTCCACTCCTGTCTCTCTCTCCCTCCCCCTCTCCCCCTCTGTCTCCACTCCTATCTCTCTCTCTCTCTCCCTCTCCCCCTCTCCCCCTCTGTCTCCACTCCTATCTCTCTCTCTTTCTCTTCCTCTCTCCCTCTGTCTCCACTCCTGTCTCTCTCTCCCTCCCCCCTCTCCCCCTCTGTCTCCACTCCTGTCTCATTCTGTCTTTCTGTGTTACTATGTTTACCTGGCCAATGCCTCTCCCTCCCACTCCCTCTCCATGCCTCTCCCTCCCACTCCCTCTCCATGCCTCTCCCTCCCACTCCCTCTCCATGCCTCTCCCTCCCACTCCCTCTCCATGCCTCTCCCTCCACTCCCTCTCCATGCCTCTCCCTCCCCCCTCCCTCTCCATGCCTCTCCCTCCCACTCCCTCTCCATGCCTCTCCCTCCCACTCCCTCTCCATGCCTCTCCCTCCCACTCCCTCTCCATGCCTCTCCCTCCCACTCCCTCTCCATGCCTCTCCCTCCCACTCCCTCTCCATGCCTCTCCCTCCCTCCTCTCCATGCCTCTCCTCCCACTCCCTCTCCATGTCTCTCACTCCCACTCCCTCTCCATGCCTCTCCCTCCCACTCCCTCTCCATGCCTCTCCCTCCCACTCCCTCTCCATGTCTCTCCCTCCCACTCCCTCTCCATGTCTCTCCCTCCCACTCCCTCTCCATGTCTCTCCCTCCCACTCCCTCTCCATGTCTCTCCCTCCCACTCCCTCTCCATTTCTCTCCTCCTCTCCTCCTCTCCTCCATGTCTCTGTATGTTAAAGGTATTACCTGGGCAAACTGTTAAGTTCAATCACACACACCTCCAAGTTCAAGTACACACACGCATGCAACACACACACACACACACACACACACACACACACACACACACACACACACACACACACACACACACACACACACACACACACACACACACACACACACACACACACAGAGCATCAGATATGTTCACATTGTAGCTGATGTTGGGTAGTATTAACTATATTTAAACAGAACTGACTTCTCATGTCAAATCACACACACACACCACACACACCATACACCACACACACACCACACACCACACACACACCACACACACCACACACACCCCTTTCCTCTCCTGGCCACTGCTGTAGCCTGAGGGCTTGGGAAGTTTGAACATGATCCTGAGGCTACAGAGCTATCTATCACTTCTAAACCCACCTCTCTACCTCTCTACCTCTCTCTCTGCCCTCCATCCATCACCCCGTCAACCACTCTCTCTATCCCTCTTTTCTCATCACTTTTCATCTACCTCTCCCTCTCTCGCGTTCTTTCGTTCTCTCGCTCAATCTCTCTCAAGCCGAGAGAGATTTCGTGGTGTCTGTGTGTCATCCATCTTCCCTTCAATCCCTCTCTCACTTCCTCTCTTTCTTTCTCTCCCCCTCTCCTGCTCTCTCTCTCTTTCCCTCTCTCTCTCTCTCTCTTTCGCTCCCGCTCTCTCTTTCCCTCTCCCGCTCTCTCTCTCTCTTTCCCTCTCTCTCTCTTTCTTTCTTTCTCTCTCTCTCTCTCTCTCTCTTTCTCTCTCTCTCTCTCTCTCTCTCTCTCTCTCTCTCTCTCTCTCTCTCTCTCTCCTTCACTCTCTCTTTCTCTTGATTGGTGGCATTTAATATCATATAGCTGCTTGGAATAGGAAGTTTACCAAAGGCTCCATTACATTTGACTCAGGATAAATTCATCAGGCTAGCAGGCCAGAGACAGAGCTAGATTAGACTGAGGGAAGGAGGCGGAGAAGGGAAGATGAGGCTGAGGAAGGAGGGGGAGGAAGAGGAAGGAGGGGAGGAGGGGAGATGAGGAAGAGGAAGGAGGGGGAGGAAGAGGAAGGAGGGGGAGGTAGGGGAGATGAGGCAGAGGAGGGGGGGAAGAGGAAGGAGGGGGAGGAAGAGAAAGGAGGGGGGAGAAAGGAAGGGGGGAGGAGGGGGAGATGAGGTAGAGAGGAAGGAGGGGGAGGAAGAGGGAAGGAGGGGAGAGGGGAGATGAGGAAGAGGAAGGAGGAGAGGAAGAGGAAGGGAGGGGGAGGATGGGAGATGAGGCAGAGAAGGGGGGAGGAAGAGGAAGGAGGGGGGAGGGGGAGGTAGGGGAGATGAGGAAGGGAGGGGAAGAGGAAGGAGGGGGAGGAGGGG
The DNA here is from genome assembly GCF_020615455.1 of Coregonus clupeaformis. Lineage (NCBI taxonomy): Eukaryota > Metazoa > Chordata > Actinopteri > Salmoniformes > Salmonidae > Coregonus > Coregonus clupeaformis. Next base: position 84,808 of record NW_025534882.1, read on the forward strand.
GAGATGAGGAAGAGGAAGGAGGGGAGGAAGAGGAAGGAGGGAGGGAGGGAGAGATGAGGCAGATGTGGGGAGACAATATTTTAAAATGGATGTTTGATATTAAAAACATCCGTTTGTCGGATTCTGGGCAGACATGCACACACACACACACACACACACACACACACACTGGCCCTGAATAATCCAGTTCATTGAATAAAAATTTAAGAGAGGTTTTCCTTCCTCCCTCCCTCTCCTCCCTCCATCCCTCTCCGCTCTCGCTCTCACAGACTTTGTGATTAATTCTCTGGGCAGTTCTGACAGGCAATTTGATAAACAGCCACTTATCTTTGGGCAGCTGGAGAGAAACAAAATGAATAAATCTGCTGAAGGAGGGAGAGAGAGAGAAAGAAAAAAGAGAGAGAAAAGAGAAAAAGAGAGAAAAGAGAGAGAAAGAGAGGAGAGGAGAGAGAGAGAGAGAGAGAGGAGAGAGAGAGAGAGAGAGGAGAGAGAGAAATAAATGGATGGGGAAAAAAGAACAGAGGGAGAGGGATGAATAGCTGGAAAGAGAGAGAAAGAGAAGGAATGAGAAAGACGGAGGTGGAGAAAAAAGGAGGCATAGAGAGGGAGAGAGAGCGGCCTCCTCGTTCATGGAGCAGTGGTTTCTGTCAACGTTAGATGGATGGGCTGTAAACAATTACATTTAATCAACCAGGCCTTTGCATGAGAGGAAGTGAATCATATCTACTTCCTGTTAACACTTATCTACAAACACAATACACACAGAGAGGGGGAGGGAGGGAGGGAGGGAGGGAGGGAGGGAGGGAGACAGAGGGTACCAGAAAGTCATTGGCAGAAGTAAAGGGGGAATGAGAGGTGGAGAGAAGAAGAAGATGAGAGAAACCCTGAGTTTCTTTTTGACAATAACATGTGTTCTACATCATCCTAATGACGTTAGGTGACTGTCTGGTTTATATAACATTAAGTTATCCATCCTAATGACGTTAGGTGACTGTCTGGTTTATATAACATTAAGTTATCCATCCTAATGACGTTAGGTGACTGTCTGGTTTATATAACATTAAGTTATCCATCCTAATGACGTTAGGTGATTATCTGGTTTATATAACATTAAGTTATCCATCCTAATGACGGTAGGTGATTATCTGGTTTATATAACATTAAGTTATCCATCCTAATGACGGTAGGTGATTATCTGGTTTATATAACATTAAGTTATCCATCCTAATGACGTTAGGTGACTGTCTGGTTTATATAACATTAAGTTATCCATCCTAATGACGTTAGGTGACTGTCTGGTTTATATAACATTAAGTTATCCATCCTAATGACGTTAGGTGATTATCTGGTTTATATATCATTAAGTTATCCATCCTAATGACGTTAGGTGATTATCTGGTTTATATAACATTAAGTTATCCATCCTAATGACGTTAGGTGATTGACTGGTTTATATAACATTAAGTTATCCATCCTAATGACGGTAGGTGATTATCTGGTTTATATAACATTAAGTTATCCATCCTAATGACGTTAGGTGATTGACTGGTTTATATAACATTACGTTATCTTTCCTAATGACGTTAGGTGATTATCTGGTTCATATAAAATTAAGTTATCCATCCTAATGACGTTAGGTGATTATCTGGTTTATATAACATTAAGTTATCCATCCTAATGACGTTAGGTGATTATCTGGTTTATATAACATTAAGTTATCCATCCTAATGACGTTAGGTGATTATCTGGTTTATATAACATTAAGTTATCCATCCTAATGACGTTAGGTGATTATCTGGTTTATATAACATTGCGTTATCCATCCTAATGACGTTAGGTGATTATCTGGTTTATATAACATTAAGTTATCCATCCTAATGACGTTAGGTGATTATCTGGTTTATATAACATTAAGTTATCCATCCTAATGACGTTAGGTGATTGACTGGTTTATATAACATTACGTTATCTTTCCTAATGACGTTAGGTGATTATCTGGTTCATATAAAATTAAGTTATCCATCCTAATGACGTTAGGTGATTGACTGGTTTATATAACATTACGTTATCTTTCATATTGACGTTAGGTGATTATCTGGTTTATATAACATGAAGTTATCCATCCTAATGACGTTAGGTGATTATCTGGTTCATATAACATTAAGTTATCCATCCTAATGACGTTTGGTGATTGTCTGGTTTATATAACATTAAGTTATCCATCCTAATGACGTTTGGTGATTGTCTGGTTTATATAACATTAAGTTATCCATCCTAATGACGTTAGGTGACTGTCTGGTTTATATAACATTACGTTATCTTTCATATTGACGTTAGGTGATTATCTGGTTTATATAACATGAAGTTATCCATCCTAATGACGTTAGGTGATTATCTGGTTCATATAACATTAAGTTATCCATCCTAATGACGTTAGGTGATTGTCTGGTTTATATAACATTAAGTTATCCATCCTAATGACGTTAGGTGATTGTCTGGTTTATATAACATTAAGTTATCCATCCTAATGACGGTAGGTGATTGACTGGTTTATATAACATTAAGTTATCCATCCTAATGACGTTAGGTGATTGTCTGGTTTATATAACATTAAGTTATCCATCCTAATGATGGTAGGTGACTGTCTGGTTTATATAACATTAAGTTATCCATCCTAATGACGTTAGGTGATTATCTGGTTTATATAACATTAAGTTATCCATCCTAATGACGTTAGGTGATTATCTGGTTTATATAACATTAAGTTATCCATCCTAATGACGTTAGGTGATTATCTGGTTTATATAACATTAAGTTATCCATCCTAATGACGTTAGGTGATTATCTGGTTTATATAACATTAAGTTATCCATCCTAATGACGTTAGGTGATTGACTGGTTTATATAACATTAAGTTATCCATCCTAATGACGTTAGGTGATTGACTGGTTTATATAACATTAAGTTATCCATCCTAATGACGTTAGGTGACTGTCTGGTTTATATAACATTAGTTATCCATCCTAATGACGTTAGGTGATTATCTGGTTTATATAACATTAAGTTATCCATCCTAATGACGTTAGGTGACTGTCTGGTTTATATAACATTAAGTTATCCATCCTAATGACGTTAGGTGACTGTCTGGTTTATATAACATTAAGTTATCCATCCTAATGACGTTAGGTGACTGTCTGGTTTATATAACATTAAGTTATCCATCCTAATGACGTTAGGTGATTGACTGGTTTATATAACATTAAGTTATCCATCCTAATGACGTTAGGTGACTGTTTGGTTTATATAACATTAAGTTATCCATCCTAATGACGGTAGGTGACTGTCTGGTTTATATAACATTAAGTTATCCATCCTAATGACGTTAGGTGACTGTCTGGTTTATATAACATTAAATTATCCATCCTAATGACGTTAGGTGACTGTCTGGTTTATATAACATTAAGTTATCCATCCTAATGACGTTAGGTGACTGTCTGGTTTATATAACATTAAGTTATCCATCCTAATGACGTTAGGTGACTGTCTGGTTTATATAACATTAAGTTATCCATCCTAATGACGGTAGGTTATTATCTGGTTTATATAACATTAAGTTATCCATCCTAATGACGTTGGGTGACTGTCTGGTTTATATAACATTAAGTTATCCATCCTAATGACGGTAGGTGATTATCTGGTTTATATAACATTAAGTTATCCATCCTAATGACGGTAGGTGATTATCTGGTTTATATAACATTAAGTTATCCATCCTAATGACGTTAGGTGATTATCTGGTTTATATAACATTAAGTTATCCATCCTAATGACGTTAGGTGACTGTCTGGTTTATATAACATTAAGTTATCCATCCTAATGACGTTAGGTGATTATCTGGTTTATATAACATTAAGTTATCCATCCTAATGACGTTAGGTGACTGTCTGGTTTATATAACATTAAGTTATCCATCCTAATGACGTTAGGTGACTGTCTGGTTTATATAACATTAAGTTATCCATCCTAATGACGTTAGGTGATTATCTGGTTTATATAACATTAAGTTATCCATCCTAATGACGTTAGGTGACTGTCTGGTTTATATAACATTAAGTTATCCATCCTAATGACGTTAGGTGACTGTCTGGTTTATATAACATTAAGTTATCCATCCTAATGACGTTAGGTGATTATCTGGTTTATATAACATTAAGTTATCCATCCTAATGACTTTAGGTGACTGTCTGGTTTATATAACATTAAGTTATCCATCCTAATGACGTTAGGTGACTGTCTGGTTTATATAACATTAAGTTATCCATCCTAATGACGTTAGGTGACTGTCTGGTTTATATAACATTAAGTTATCCATCCTAATGACGTTAGGTGACTGTCTGGTTTATATAACATTAAGTTATCCATCCTAATGACGTTAGGTGACTGTCTGGTTTATATAACATTAAGTTATCCATCCTAATGACGTTAGGTGACTGTCTGGTTTATATAACATTAAGTTATCCATCCTAATGACGTTAGGTGACTGTCTGGTTTATATAACATTAAGTTATCCATTCTAATGACGTTAGGTGACTGTCTGGTTTATATAACATTAAGTTATCCATCCTAATGACGTTAGGTGACTGTCTGGTTTATATAACATTAAGTTATCCATCCTAATGACGTTAGGTGACTGTCTGGTTTATATAACATTAAGTTATCCATCCTAATGACGTTAGGTGACTGTCTGGTTTATATAACATTAAGTTATCCATCCTAATGACGTTAGGTGACTGTCTGGTTTATATAACATTAAGTTATCCATCCTAATGACGGTAGGTGATTATCTGGTTTATATAACATTAAGTTATCCATCCTAATGACGTTAGGTGACTGTCTGGTTTATATAACATTAAGTTATCCATCCTAATGACGTTAGGTGACTGTCTGGTTTATATAACATTAAGTTATCCATCCTAATGACGTTAGGTGATTATCTGGTTTATATAACATTAAGTTATCCATCCTAATGACGTTAGGTGACTGTCTGGTTTATATAACATTAAGTTATCCATCCTAATGACGTTAGGTGACTGTCTGGTTTATATAACATTAAGTTATCCATCCTAATGACGTTAGGTGACTGTCTGGTTTATATAACATTATGTTATCCATCCTAATGACGTTAGGTGACTGTCTGGTTTATATAACATTAAGTTATCCATCCTAATGACGTTAGGTGACTGTCTGGTTTATATAACATTAAGTTATCCATCCTAATGACGTTAGGTGACTGTCTGGTTTATATAACATTAAGTTATCCATCCTAATGACGTTAGGTGACTGTCTGGTTTATATAACATTAAGTTATCCATCCTAATGACATTAGGTGATTATCTGGTTTATCTTAGCGTTCTAAGGCTACGTACATATTCTATAAAAAAAAAAAAAAAAAAAATCTGGAATCCATGATTTGTGTCGAAAAATTCCTTGATGGAAGCAAGTTCAGATTTCTACTCTACACGCACACACACACACACACACACACACACACACACACACACACACACACACACGTACACACATGTACACACATGCACACACACACTTTATGTCAATAAGTCCACTTAACCATGATTGACATTTTGTTTCTGAAACACAAATCCTCTAGTTTTACTTGGTAATCCTGCTTTTCTGTGGTCTCAGACGTATCCATCAATGTACGTGTGTGTGTAATCCTGTCTGTTCCGTTCAGTCCATCATGTCAGTCGTATCAGTCAACATGACAGAAACACAAAGCTTGTCCTCTGTCTCACTGTCTCGATCTACTTCCTTCCTCTCTCTCTCTCTCACCTCCTTCCCTCCCTCCCTCTTCCTCCCTTTCTCTCTCCCTCCCGCCCTCCCGCCCTCCCGCCCTCTCTCCCTCTCTCTTCTCTCTCTCTCCCTCCTGCCCTCCCTCTCCCTCTCTCCTCTCCCTCTCTCCTCTACCTCTCCTCTCCCTCTCCCTCCTCTCCCTCTCTCCTTCTCTCTCCTTCTCTCTCCCTCCCTCCCTCCCTCCCTCCCTCTATCAAAGAAAGAGAAGGAGAGTTAAAAGTAATTATGAAAACTCCGGCCCATTGGATTCTACTCTCCTCCTCCTTTTCCTCCTCCTCCTCCTCCTCCTTCTCCTTCTCCTCCACCGGGTGTTAAATTGTCTCCAGGACAACCCTTCACCTTGTTCGGAACACTAAATCCACCAATGAAATCAGCCGATTGTAAGAGCGGGTGCGGTCTGGGGCAGCGGCAGGAAACACGGGTGAAATATAAGGCAGGGCCTGCGTCTGAAATGGGACCCTATTCCCTGTATAGTGCGCTACCAATAGGGCTCTGGTCAAAAGTAGTGCACCCCCCCCCGCAGAACACACACACACAGATAAATACTCATAACACACACACATACACACATTTAAACACACACACACAGACACACAGACACACATCCGTCACAAGGGCCAGCCCAAGGCTAAAGGTGCAATTTGTTGTTCTGGTTGACATAAAGTTGAGAGTCTATGACAGATGGGCTTTCTGGACAATGTGTCCCAAGTGGCACCCTATTCTCTATGTAGTGCATTACTTTTGACCAGAACCTATGGCTAGTAGTGCACTACATAGGGAATAGGGTGCCATTTGGGATACAGATAAAGTGCCTCTCTGGACAGTACGGTAAAGGATGGAGAGAGGAGGAGGAGAGGAGGAGGAGGAGAGGAGGAGGAGGATGGGGGGAGAGGAGGAGGAGAGGGAGAGGAGGAGGAGGAGGAGGAGGTGGAGAAGGAGGAAAGGAGAGGAGGAGGAGGAGGAGAGGAGGAGGAGGAGAGGAGGGAGGGAGGAGGAGGAGGGGGAGAGAGGAGGAGGGGGAGGAGGGAGGAGGTGGAGGGGGGAGAGGAGATGGAGAGGAGGAGGGAGGAGGAGGAGGAGGAGGAGGAGGAGGAGGAGGAGGAGGAGGAGGAGGAGGAGAGGAGGGAGGAGGGAGGAGGAGGAGATGGAGAGGCGAGGAGGAGGGTGAGGAGAGGAGGAGGAGGAGGACAGAGAGAGGAGGAGGAGGAGAGGAGCTGGGAGAGGAGGAGGAGGTGGAGAAGGAGGAAAGGAGAGGAGGAGGAGGAGAGAGGGGAGAGGAGGAGGAGAGGAGGATGGAGAGGAGAGGAGGAGGAGGAGGAGAGGAGGAGGAGGGAGGGAGGAGGAGGGGAGGGGGGGGGGAGGTGGAGGAGGAGGGAGATGGAGAGGAGGAGGAGGAGGAGAGGAGAGGAGATGGAGAGAGGAGGAGGAGGAGGAGGAGGAGGAGGAGGAGGGAGGAGGAGGAGGAGGAGGAGGAGGATAGGAGAGGAGGAGGAGGAGGAGGAGGAGGAGGAGGAGGAGGAGGAGGAGGAGGAGGAGGAGGAGGAGGAGGAGATGAGATGGAGAGGCGAGGAGGAGGGTAGAGAGGAGGAGGAGGAGGAAGGAGAGGAGGAGGAGAGGAGGAGAGGAGATGGAGAGGAGGAGGAGGTGGAGAAGGTGGAAAGGAGAGGAGGAGGAGGAGGAGAGGAAGGAGGAGGAGGGGGAGGAGAGGAGATGGAGAGGCGAGGAGGAGGAGGAGGAGGAGGAGGAGGAGGAGGAGGAGGAGGAGGAGGAGAGGAAGGGTGTACAGGGAGTGTTGTTAGATCAGAGAAGATTTGTTTGGTTGTTTGTCTGCTTTGATCCGGGGTGTATAGGGAAGACACACACACACACACACACACACACAGTAACTCTCTTTTCAATTACCTGTGACAGCTGCTGGGCCCTCTGATCCATGGGGTTACCACGACTATGTGATCCATGGGGTTACCGTGGCGATGGTAGCTAAGGCGGAATGACGTATAGCTACCAGACAGGTGGGACTGAGGTGAAGTCAGTCAGTCGGAGTCAGGTGGGAAAAGGGACTGGGAATTCCATCTGGAAATTCCGCTTTGATCCCATCTATCCGTGTTAATACAATACAGTCCTGTTCATTTAAGCTAATTTAAATATTTTGATTTATTAATCATACTTTGTAAGAAAATGCATTAGAATGCTTATTCACAGTGTGGAGAGAATCATAGGGCTCAGATAGAATCCAGATGGCCAGCAGATTTATTCAAATGAGAGCACAGAAGTTAAACTGAGATTTGATTATGAGATTCCTCTCTTTTAGCTCTTATAGTTAACTGTCTGTCTCTCATTCCTGTCTGTGTCTCATTCCTGTCTGTGTCTCATTCCTGTCTGTGTCTCATTCCTGTCTGTCTCTCATTCCTGTCTGTGTCTCATTCCTGTCTGTCTCTCATTCCTGTCTGTGTCTCATTCCTGTCTGTGTCTCATTCCTGTCTGTGTCTCATTCCTGTCTGTCTCGCATTCCTGTCTGTGTCTCATTTGTGTCTCATTCCTGTCTGTCTTTCATTCCTGTCTGTGTCTCATTCCTGTCTGTGTCTCATTCCTGTCTGTGTCTCATTCCTGTCTGTCTCTCATTCCTGTCTGTGTCTCATTCCTGTCTGTGTCTCATTCCTGTCTGTGTCTCATCTGTGGCCAAGCAACAAGGGGGTTTAGGGTTAAGGTTAGAATTAGTGTTAGGGTTAGAATTAGGTTGAGGTTTAGGGTTAGGAGATAGGGTTCGTTTTAGGGTTAGGGTTAGGACCTAGGGTTAGGTTTAGGGTTAAGGTTAGGTTTTTGGGTTAAGGTTAGGGTACGGGTTAGGGTTAGGTTTGGGGTTAGGGGTTAGGGAAAATAGGATTTTGAATGGGACTGAATTGTATGTCCCCACAAGGTTAGCTGTACAAGACTGTGTGTGTGTGTGTGTGTGTGTGTGTGCGTGTGTGGCGTGTGTGTGTGTGTGTGTGTGTGTGTGTGTGTGTGTGTGTGTGTGTGTGTGTGTGTGGGCGTGTGTGCGTGTGTGTGTGTGTGTGTGTGTGTGTGTGTGGCGTGTGTGTGTGTGTGTGTATGTGTGTGTGTGTGTGTGTGTGTGTGTGTGTGTGTGTGTGTGTGTGTGTGTGTGTGTGTGTGCACTGCTGACTCAAAGTGTTCTTCACATAAAGATCGTCCTGTTCTTCTCATCTCCTCAGACCTGCTTGTGATTTTACTGCTTCGTGTTACCACGGTTGTCTCTACGGAACAATTCACAAATACTTTAACTGTTATTTCTCTCTCCTTTCTAATGCTCTGAACAAAAGAAATGACAGCAGAATAATTATATTTAAGCACTTACTGGAGCCACCAAAGGGGTTTGTAAAAGTAATGTGGTGTTTATTTCAGCAGTACCATAAAGGTGCCATGTTGATGTGTGAACACAGTGGTGTGGTTTTAGTTGAACTGCTCTGTTTCCTTATATCTCCTCGTATTAACACTGAAGAAAAGACGGTTATTCTGTTGACGCCAGAGACACAGAGGACATTGGTAATAGAAGCTTACTCAGACCCCCCACACACACACACACACACACACACACACAGACACACACACACACACACACACACACACACACACACACACACACACACACACAAACACACACACACATACCTACACACATTTTGTTTGTGCCAGAGACACAGAGGACATTGGTAATAAAGGCTTACTCAGGCAATTGTATAATAGAACTGTAATCAGAATGTTCTTGTTTCATCCAACACTATCAGAAAAGATGCCACATCTGATGCAATAAAACAGTAGTACAGTATTACATAGAGAGATGAAAACAGTAGTACAGTATTACATAGAGAGATGAAAACAGTAGTACAGTATTACATAGATGAAAACAGTAGTACAGTATTACATAGATGAAAACAGTAGTACAGTATTACATAGAGAGATGAAAACAGTAGTACAGTATTACATAGATGAAAACAGTAGTACAGTATTACATAGAGAGATGAAAACAGTAGTACAGTATTACATAGATGAAAACAGTAGTACAGTATTACATAGATGAAAACAGTAGTACAGTATTACATAGAGAGATGAAAACAGTAGTACAGTATTACATAGAGAGATGAAAACAGTAGTACAGTATTACATAGATGAAAACAGTAGTACAGTATTACATAGATGAAAACAGTAGTACAGTATTACATAGATGAAAACAGTAGTACAGTATTACATAGATGAAAACAGTAGTACAGTATTACATAGATGAAAAGAGTAGTACAGTATTACATAGAGAGATGAAAACAGTAGTACAGTATTACATAGATGAAAACAGTAGTACAGTATTACATAGAGAGATGAAAACAGTAGTACAGTATTACATAGATGAAAACAGTAGTACAGTATTACATAGAGAGATGAAAACAGTAGTACAGTGTTACATAGATGAAAACAGTAGTACAGTATTACATAGATGAAAACAGTAGTACAGTATTACATAGATGAAAACAGTAGTACAGTATTACATAGATGAAAACAGTAGTACAGTATTACATAGAGAGATGAAAACAGTAGTACAGTATTACATAGATGAAAACAGTAGTACAGTATTACATAGATGAAAACAGTAGTACAGTATTACATAGAGAGATGAAAACAGTAGTACAGTATTACATAGATGAAAACAGTAGTACAGTATTACATATATGAAAACAGTAGTACAGTATTACATAGATGAAAACAGTAGTACAGTATTACATAGATGAAAAGAGTAGTACAGTATTACATAGAGAGATGAAAACAGTAGTACAGTATTACATAGATGAAAACAGTAGTACAGTATTACATAGAGAGATGAAAACAGTAGTACAGTATTACATAGATGAAAACAGTAGTACAGTATTACATAGATGAAAAGAGTAGTACAGTATTACATAGATGAAAACAGTAGTACAGTGTTACATAGATGAAAAGAGTAGTACAGTATTACATAGAGAGATGAAAACAGTAGTACAGTATTACATAGATGAAAACAGTAGTACAGTATTACATAGAGAGATGAAAACAGTAGTACAGTATTACATAGATGAAAACAGTAGTACAGTATTACATATATGAAAACAGTAGTACAGTATTACATAGATGAAAACAGTAGTACAGTATTACATAGATGAAAACAGTAGTACAGTATTACATAGAGAGATGAAAACAGTAGTACAGTATTACATAGATGAAAACAGTAGTACAGTATTACATAGAGAGATGAAAACAGTAGTACAGTATTACATAGATGAAAACAGTAGTACAGTATTACATATATGAAAACAGTAGTACAGTATTACATAGATGAAAACAGTAGTACAGTATTACATAGATGAAAACAGTAGTACAGTATTACATAGATGAAAACAGTAGTACAGTATTACATAGAGAGATGAAAACAGTAGTACAGTATTACATAGAGAGATGAAAACAGTAGTACAGTATTACATAGATGAAAACAGTAGTACAGTATTACATATATGAAAACAGTAGTACAGGATTACATATATGAAAACAGTAGTACAGTATTACATAGACGAAAACAGTAGTACAGTATTACATAGATGAAAACAGTAGTACAGTATTACATAGAGAGATGAAAACAGTAGTACAGTATTACATAGATGAAAACAGTAGTACAGTATTACATAGAGAGATGAAAACAGTAGTACAGTATTACATAGATGAAAACAGTAGTACAGTATTACTAGATCAGTAGTACAGTATTACATAGAGAGATGAAAACAGTAGTACAGTATTACATAGATGAAAACAGTAGTACAGTATTACATAGATGAAAACAGTAGTACAGTATTACATAGAGAGATGAAAACAGTAGTACAGTATTACATAAATGAAAACAGTAGTACAGTATTACATAGATGAAAACAGTAGTACAGTATTACATAGATGAAAACAGTAGTACAGTGTTACATAGATGAAAACAGTAGTACAGTATTACATAGATGAAAACAGTAGTACAGTATTACATATATGAAAACAGTAGTACAGTATTACATAGAGAGATGAAAACAGTAGTACAGTATTACATAGATGAAAACAGTAGTACAGTATTACATAGATGAAAACAGTAGTACAGTATTACATAGATGAAAACAGTAGTACAGTATTACATAGATGAAAACAGTAGTACAGTGTTACATAGATGAAAACAGTAGTACAGTATTACATAGATGAAAACAGTAGTACAGTATTACATAGATGAAAACAGTAGTACAGTATTACATAGAGAGATGAAAACAGTAGTACAGTAAAACATATATGAAAACAGTAGTACAGTATTACATAGATGAAAACAGTAGTACAGTATTACATAGATGAAAACAGTAGTACAGTATTACATAGAGAGATGAAAACAGTAGTACAGTATTACATAAATGAAAACAGTAGTACAGTATTACATAGAGAGATGAAAACAGTAGTACAGTATTACATAGAGAGATGAAAACAGTAGTACAGTATTACATAGATGAAAACAGTAGTACAGTATTACATAGATGAAAAGAGTAGTACAGTATTACATAGAGAGATGAAAACAGTAGTACAGTGTTACATAGATGAAAACAGTAGTACAGTAAAACATATATGAAAACAGTAGTACAGTATTACATAGATGAAAACAGTAGTACAGTATTACATAGATGAAAACAGTAGTACAGTATTACATAGAGAGATGAAAACAGTAGTACAGTATTACATAAATGAAAACAGTAGTACAGTATTACATAGAGAGATGAAAACAGTAGTACAGTATTACATAGAGAGATGAAAACAGTAGTACAGTATTACATAGAGAGATGAAAACAGTAGTACAGTATTACATAGATGAAAACAGTAGTACAGTATTACATAGAGAGATGAAAACAGTAGTACAGTATTACATAGAGAGATGAAAACAGTAGTACAGTATTACATAGATGACAACAGTAGTACAGTATTACATAGAGAGATGAAAACAGTAGTACAGTATTACATAGAGAGATGAAAACAGTAGTACAGTATTACATAGAGAGATGAAAACAGTAGTACAGTATTACATAGATGACAACAGTAGTACAGTATTACATAGATGAAAAGAGTAGTACAGTATTACATAGAGAGATGAAAACAGTAGTACAGTATTACATAGATGAAAACAGTAGTACAGTATTACATAGATGAAAACAGTAGTACAGTGTTACATAGATGAAAACAGTAGTACAGTAAAACATATATGAAAACAGTAGTACAGTATTACATAGATGAAAACAGTAGTACAGTATTACATAGATGAAAACAGTAGTACAGTATTACATAGAGAGATGAAAACAGTAGTACAGTATTACATAAATGAAAACAGTAGTACAGTATTACATAGAGAGATGAAAACAGTAGTACAGTATTACATAGAGAGATGAAAACAGTAGTACAGTATTACATAGAGAGATGAAAACAGTAGTACAGTATTACATAGATGAAAACAGTAGTACAGTATTACATAGAGAGATGAAAACAGTAGTACAGTATTACATAGAGAGATGAAAACATTAGTACAGTATTACATAGAGAGATGAAAACAGTAGTACAGTATTACATAGAGAGATGAAAACAGTAGTACAGTATTACATAGAGAGATGAAAACAGTAATACAGTATTACATAGATAAAAACAGTAGTACAGTAATACATAGATGAAAACAGTAGTACAGTGTTACATAGATGAAAACAGTAGTACAGTATTACATAGATGAAAACAGTAGTACAGTATTACATAGATGAAAACAGTAGTACAGTATTACATAGAGAGATGAAAACAGTAGTACAGTATTACATAAATGAAAACAGTAGTACAGTATTAAATAGATGACAACAGTAGTACAGTATTACATAGAGAGATGAAAACAGTAGTACAGTATTACATAGATGAAAACAGTAGTACAGTATTACATAGATGAAAACAGTAGTACAGTGTTACATAGATGAAAACAGTAGTACAGTAAAACATATATGAAAACAGTAGTACAGTATTTCATAGATGAAAACAGTAATACAGTATTACATAGATGAAAACAGTAGTACAGTATTACATAGATGAAAACAGTAGTACAGTATTACATAGAGAGATGAAAACAGTAAGTACAGTATTACATTTAGAGATGAAAACAGTAGTAACAGTATTACATAGAGAGATGAAAACAGTAGTACAGTATTACATAGAGAGATGAAAACAGTAGTACAGTATTACATAGATGAAAACAGTAGTACAGTATTACATAGAGAGATGAAAACAGTAGTACAGTATTACATAGAGAGATGAAAACAGTAGTACAGTATTACATAGAGAGATGAAAACAGTAGTACAGTATTACATAGAGAGATGAAAACAGTAGTACAGTATTACATAGATAAAAACAGTAGTACAGTAATACATAGATGAAAACAGTAGTACAGTGTTACATAAATGAAAACAGTAGTACAGTATTACATAGATGAAAACAGTAGTACAGTATTACATAGATGAAAACAGTAGTACAGTATTACATAGAGAGATGAAAACAGTAGTACAGTATTACATAAATGAAAACAGTAGTACAGTATTACATAGATGACAACAGTAGTACAGTATTACATAGAGAGATGAAAACAGTAGTACAGTATTACATAGAGAGATGAAAACAGTAGTACAGTATTACATAGATGAAAACAGTAGTACAGTGTTACATAGATGAAAACAGTAGTACAGTAAAACATATATGAAAACAGTAGTACAGTATTACATAGATGAAAACAGTAGTACAGTATTACATAGATGAAAACAGTAGTACAGTATTACATAGATGAAAACAGTAGTACAGTATTACATAGATGAAAACAGTAGTACAGTATTACATAAGAGATGAAAACAGTAGTACAGTATTACATAAATGAAAACAGTAGTACAGTATTACATAGAGAGATGAAAACAGTAGTACAGTATTACAGATAGATGAAAACAGTAGTACAGTATTACATAGATGAAAACAGTAGTACAGTATTACATAGAGAGATGAAAACAGTACTACAGTATTACATAGATGAAAACAGTAGTACAGTAATACATAGATGAAAACAGTAGTACAGTGTTACATAAATGAAAACAGTAGTACAGTATTACATAGATGAAAACAGTAGTACAGTATTACATAGATGAAAACAGTAGTACAGTATTACATAGAGAGATGAAAACAGTAGTACAGTATTACATAAATGAAAACAGTAGTACAGTATTA
>NW_025534882.1:105000-127500 GCF_020615455.1 Coregonus clupeaformis
AATCCCTGAACATATTCCCATCTGTGCTAGCTAAACAGTCCTGTAGCTTAGCATCTGCTTCATCTGACCACTTTTTTATTGACCAAGTCACTGGCGCTTCCTTTTTTAGTTTTTGCTTGTAAGCAGGAATCAGGAGGATATAATTATGGTCAGATTTCCCAAATGGAGTGCGTGGGAGAGCTTTGTAGGCGTCTCTGTGTGTGCAGTAAAGGTGGTCTAGAATGTTTTTCCCTCTGGTTGCACATTTAACATGCTGGTAGAAATGAGGTCAAACGGATTAAAGTTTCCCTGCATTAAAGTCCCCGGCCACTAGGAGCGCCGCCTCTGGATGAGCGTTTTCCTGTTTGCTTATGGCCTTATACAGCTCGTTGAGTGTGGTCTTGTCACGCCCTGGCTCTGGGGACTCTTAAATGTTGAGCCAGGGTGTGGATTTTTCTATGTTTAGTTTTCTATGTTTTTTGTTCTAGATCGTTTAGATCTATGTTGGCCAGGGTGGTTCCCAATCAGAGGCAGCTGTAGCTCGTTGTCTCTGATCGGGGTCCATACTTAGGCAGCCTGTTGGCACCAGTTAGTTTGTGGGATCTTGATCCGTAAAGGTTTGGTGTGTGTAACCTCAGGACTTCACGTATCGTTGGTTTGTTGTTTTGGTTTTGTTCGTGTGTTAAGTACTAATTAAAGATGTACGCTTATCACGCTGTGCCTTGGTTCCACGAGTCATCAGTCAACGGTCGTGACAGAAGATCCCACCAAAAAAGGACCAAGCAGCGTGTCCAGGAACAGACAGCCTGGACTTGGGAGGAGATCCTGGACGGGAAGGGATCCTGGACTTGGGAAGAGATTCAGGCCGGAATGGATCGCCGTCCTTGGGAGGAGACTGTGGAGGCGCGCCCCAAAGAGGAGCAGCGGCAACGCAGAGGGTACCGGCCGAGGAGGAAGCCCGATAGACAGCCCCAATAAAAAAAATTGGGGGGGCTAAAAGGGTGGTTGGCGGAGCCTAGAGTTAGAGCAGAGCCAACTCCCCGTGCTCAGGCTAGGAAGCGTGAGACTGGGCAGGCTCTGTGTTATGCGGAGCCACGTACTGTGCCGCGAGTGTTCCGGCACAGTCCTGTACGTCCGGTGCTAGCACCACGCACGTGTCGTGCTAAGATGGGCATGCAGCCAGGACAGGGTGTGCCCGGCTCAACGCTCGTGGCCTCCAGTACGCCTCTCGGTCTCGTATATCCTGCGCCAGTGCCACGTGCTGTAGCGCCAGTACGAGTGCACAGCCCTGTACGTCCTGTGCTGATGCCTCACACATATTGTGTGGAAATAGGCATTCAGCCAGGACGGGTTGTGTCAGCTCTCCGCTCCAGACCTCTAGTCCGCCTCCACAGTCCGGCCCGGCCCGTTCCGGCTCTCCGCTCCAGACCTCTAGTCCGCCTCCACAGTCCGGCCCGGCCCGTTCCGGCTCCCCGCACCAAGCCAGTGGTGCGTGTTCCCAGTCCAGCCCGGCCTGTTCCTTCTCCCCGCACCAAGCCAGTCGGTGTGTTCCCAGTCCAGCCCGGCCTGTTCCTGCTCCCGCACCAAGCCAGTGGTGCGTGTTCCCAGTCCAGCCCGGCCTGTTCCTGTCCTCGCACCAAGCCAGTGGTGCGCGGTCGCCAGCCCAGTCCGGCCTGTTCCTGACCCTCGCACCAAGTTCCAGTGGTGCGCGTCGCCAGCCTGGTCCGGCCTGTTCCTGTCCCTCGCGCCAAGCCAGTGGTGCACGTCGCCAGCCCGGTCCGGCCTGTTTCTGTCCCTCGCACCAAGCCAGTGGTGCGCGTCGCCAGCCCGGTCCGGCCTGTTCCTGTCCGCACCAAGCCAGTGGCGCGCGTCGTCAGCCCAGTCCGGCCCGTTCCTGCTCCCCGCACCAAGCCAGTGGTGCGCATCGCCAGCCCGGTCCAGCCTGTTTCTGCTCCCCGCACCAAGCCAGTGGTGCGTGTCCAGTCCGCACGGTCAGGCTGCTCCACTCGAGTCAGAGCAATCCGCTCCACCGGTCCGGTCCAACTCCAGTCAGCGGATCCACTCCGAGCCAGAGCAATGCCCACCGGTGAACAGTCCAGCTCGGCCAGCGGCTCTAGTCCGGAGCCGGTATGGTCCTGGTCCACCGTCGTCGGGTCCAGCTCCAGTCAGCGGGGCCAGACCAGACCAGGGGCGCAACGGGGAGGTGGAGAAAAGGTGGTGGTCACGCCCGGAGACGGATCCGCCTCCGAGGCAGAATGCCCACCTGGCCTCTACCCTCTTGTGTTTGTGTGGCGCGGTCGCAGTCCGCGCCTTTGGGGGGGGTACTGTCACGCCCTGGCTCTGGGGACTCTTAAATGTTGAGCCAGGGTGTGGATTTTTCTATGTTTAGTTTTCTATGTTTTTTGTTCTAGATCGTTTAGATCTATGTTGGCCAGGGTGGTTCCCAATCAGAGGCAGCTGTAGCTCGTTGTCTCTGATTGGGGACCATACTTAGGCAGCCTGTTGGCACCAGTTAGTTTGTGGGATCTTGATCCGTAAAGGTTTGGTGTGTGTAACCTCAGGACTTCACGTATCGTTGGTTTGTTGTTTTGGTTTTGTTCGTGTGTTAAGTACTAATTAAAGATGTACGCTTATCACGCTGCGCCTTGGTTCCACAAGTCATCAGTCAACGGTCGTGACAGGTCTTAGTGCCAGCATCGGGTTTGTGGTGGTAAATAGACAGCTACGAAAAATATAGATGAAAACTCTCTTGGTAAATAGTGTGGTCTACAGTTTATCATGGGTTTTTCTGGATTATTTTGTTGTTAATCTGTCTCTCACTGTTCAAATAAACCTACCATTAAAATGATAGACTGATCATTTCTTTGTCAGTGGGCAAATGTACAAAATCAGCAGGGGATCAAATACTTTTTTCCCTCACTGTAAGTATTCGATACATCAGAAAAGCAGAACTTAATATTTGGTACAGAAACCTTTGTTTGCAATTACAGAGATCATACGTTTCCTGTAGGTCTTGACCAGGTTTGCACACACTGCAGCAGGGATTTTGGCCCACTCCTCCATACAGACCTTCTCCAGATCCTTCAGGTTTCGGGGCTGTCGCTGGGCAATACAGACTTTCAGCTCCCTCCAAAGATTTTCTATTGGGTTCAGGTCTGAAGACTGGCTAGGCCACTCCAGGACCTTGAGATGCTTCTTACGGAGCCACTCCTTAGTTGCCCTGGCTGTGTGTTTCGGGTCGTTGTCATGCTGGAAGACCCAGCCACGACCCATCTTCAATGCTCTTACTGAGGGAAGGAGGTTGTTGGCCAAGATCTCGCGATACATGGCCCCATCCATCCTCCCCTCAATGCAGTCGTCCTGTCCCCTTTGCAGAAAAGCATCCCCAAAGAATGATGTTTCCACATGCTTCATGGTTGGGATGGTGTTCTTGGGGTTGTACTCATCCTTCTTCTTCCTCCAAACATGGCGAGTGGAGTTTATACCAAAAAGCTCTATTTTTGTCTCATCAGACCACATGACCTTCTCCCATTCCTCCTCTGGATCATCCAGATGGTCATTGGCAAACTTCAGATGGGCCTGGACATGCGCTGGCTTGAGCAGGGGGACCTTGCGTGCGCTGCAGGATTTTAATCCATGATGGCGTAGTGTGTTACTAATGGTTTTCTTTGAGACTGTGGTCCCAGCTCTCTTCAGGTCATTGACCAGGTCCTGCCGTGTAGTTCTGGGCTGATCCCTCTCCTTCCTCATGATCATTGATGCCCCCACGAGGTGAGATCTTGCATGGAGCCCCAGACCGAGGGTGATTGACCGTCATCTTGAACTTCTTCCATTTTCTAATAATTGCGCCAACAGTTGTTGCCTTCTCACCAAGCTGCTTGCCTATTGTCCTGTAGCCCATCCCAGCCTTGTGCAGGTCTACAATTGTATCCCCTGATGTCCTTACACAGCTCTCTGGTCTTGGCCATTGTGGAGAGGTTGGAGTCTGTTTGATTGAGTGTGTGGACAGGTGTCTTTTTATACAGGTAACGAGTTTAAACAGGTGCAGTTAATACAGGTAATGAGTGGAGAACAGGAGAGCTTCTTAAAGAAAAACTAACAGGTCTGTGAGAGCCGGAATTCTTACTGGTTGGTAGGTGATCAAATACTTATGTCATGCAATAAAATGCAAATTAATTACTTAAAAATCATACAATACCTATGATAAAAATTACAGACCTCTACATGCTTTGTAAGTAGGAAAACCTGCAAAATCGGCAGTGTATCAAATACTTGTTCTCCCCACTGTACATGTACATATTACCCTAATTACCTCGACTAACCGGTGCCCCCCACATTGACTCGGTACCGGTACCCCCCTGTATATAGCCTCGCTATTGTTATTTTTACTGCTGCTCTTTAATTATTTGTTACTTTTATTTCGAATTATTTTGTATTGTATTTTTTGTGATTTGTTTTTGGTATTCTTTCTTAAAACTGCATTGTTTGTTTAGGGCTTGTAAGTAAGCATTTCACTGTAAGGTCTACACCTGTTGTATTCGGCACATGTGACAAATACAATTTTATTTTAATTTATTTGAAACACGCCAAGGAGAGCCCTTAGTATTCACTGCAGACTAGATGTAATGTAAAGCCAATTGAAACCAACACCCCCATCCCCTCTCTAGCAATCAAGGAGGGAAACTTCAAGGAAATGTACATAGTTCTCCTAGAACCCAGAGTATGACTACTGTTTTTCTCTGAACAAAGTTTCAGCCACTTGATTGCTAGAGTGTTGGATGGAATTGTCTGTCTGTCATTACTTCAAGTTCCTGTTACCTCTACTTTGTCTTCAGTTCCTACCTCACAGCCCCACTAAGGGAATCATTTGAGCGCTAGAAGACAACAAACAAAGAGAGAATATCCTCCTCTCTCTCTTTTCTCTCTACAGGAAGGCACATCCTTACGTTCTTCCCTCTCTCTAGCCTTCCATCCTCCATGTTCTAACTCCCAAGATGATTTGCAAAAGCAAGCCCAGACCCAGAATTCCACAGTGTTGGTGTTGTTGTTGCCGTGGTGATTTCATTCTTCCATTCTATTCCAATCAACAGAACCAATCTCAGAGCAGCTTTGTTTGTGCTGTTTCAGACCCACTAGGATAGATGGAGGACTCCAACATGACCCTCCTCTCTCTCTCTGTCTCTCTCTCTCTCTCTCTCTCTCTCTCTCTCTCTCTCTCTCTCTCTCGCCTCTCTCTCTCTCTCTCTCTCGCTCTCTCTCTCTGCCTCTCTCTCTCTCTCTCTCTCTCTCTCTCTCTCTCTCTCTCTCTGTCTCTCTCTCTCTCTCTCTGCTCTGCTCTCTCTCTCTCTCTGTCTACTCTCTCTCTCTCTCTCTCTGTCTCTCTCTCTTCTCTCTCTCTCTGTCTATCTCTCTCTCTCTCTCTCTCTCTCTCTCTCTCTCTCTCTCTCTCTCTCTCTCTCTCTCTCTCTCTCTCTCTCTCTCTCTCTCTCTCTCTCTCTCTGTCTCTCTCTGTCTCTCTCTCTCTCTAGGACCATCATGTGGGTATGGTAGCTTCCTCTGCCCCTGCTGTAATTGGGGAGAGAGATCAGAGCTCCAAGGCTACTTGTTTGGACTGGTTTAATGAGACGGACTGCATGTCTTCCAAATGGTACCAAATTCCCTATGAAGTGCACTGCTGTTAACCTAATCGTAGGACCCACTGCTGGCCTCACGATCTCAAAATAAACATTTGGTATACTGGTGAAAATGTATTGTGTATCAAAGGGTTAAAAGAAAATACTGTTTTGAGTTTTAAAAAAATATATTGGGTGTTTTGGTGGAATATTTTAAGAACACCCATCTACACACAATGCCCCATAATGACAAGGTGAAAACATGTCGAATTTTTTTGGTGCAAATGTATCCAAAATAAAATATATAAATATCTAATTTACATAAGTATTCACACCCCCTGAGTCAATACTTTGTAGAAGCACCTTTTTTTTCTGTACAGGCTTACTTCTTTCAACTCTGTCAATTAGGTAAGTATTGTGGAGTAACTACAATGTTGTTGATCCATCCACAGTTTTTTCCTATCACAGCCATTAAACTCTGTAACTGTTTTAAAGTCACCATTGGCCTCATGGTGAAATCCTTGAGCGGTTTCCTTCCTCTCCGGCAACGGAGTAAGGAAGGACGTATAGTATCTGAAGATTATGCCTTTGTTAAATGTTTTTCATGAAGAAATAGAATGTTGTTTATGGTAGTATCAAGAGGGAATGTTTTAGGTGTAATACCACATACCACAGACAGGAGGTGGGTTGTAGACAGGGAGACTGGTGATTGGCCAGAAGAGGGGCATCAGTGTTTATAAATAGGGTTAAACGATGAGACGTTAGAACGGCCTAGCAATCTGAGGAGCCGTTCTCCGGACAACGCGTGTCTGTAATTTATGCTGTAACCTCGTGGTATGAATAAAAGCCTCTAACACGATGCAACATAACGGACTCTTTGTTGATGGCAATAATTGCCACCATTCATCATATACGACATAATGGCGCCCAACGTGGGGCCTGGGTTTGCGTCTCTTCCTTGTTTCAGTCAAACGCCGGGCTAACTCTCTCTGAGGGAAAAAAGGGTGAGTGTTCTTACCGCTTAGGAGTTTGTTAGATTGGATATGACTTGTGTACACTGAAGAGATGTTCCATTATAACCTGGCCTCTGTGGCGTTGTTGCTGGTCGACTAGAGTCTGCTAAAATTTATTTCATTGGTAACGGGTGACAATGGCAAATTTAGAGCAAAAGGAACGGTAGAAGTTTATATTTCATTGGTAACGGGTGACAATGGCGATTAATGTTGGGATACGTATGCATTTTAGGGCACCGTTAATCTGGTAAAGACCTCAAAACGGGGCGACTCGCAGGAGTGGGCCAGAAATCCGGGGGCTTAGTTAGACTGAGTCAGGTTGATTCCTTAAGCGGGAATTATGAAGTGAATGGTTGTATTTATGTTATACTCCTCCTCTGGTCGACGGGAAATTGGTTGGGGGTAACCTCTTGATATGAGATTCATCTCTCAAGGCAACAAAAAGTTAGACGGGGAGAATTGGACGATTATTTATTTGGCAACGGTGCAGGTTCCGTAGGGCGTAGTAGGCCGCAGTTAGCTAAAGGCTAAGGGTGAGTGATTATGCTTCATGCTACATGATACATAGCTGCTAATGATACATAGATGCTAATGCTAAAGGCTAATTGTGTTGCGTGCTACATGCTAACGTATCCTTAGAGATTCCGTTGCGATGGGTGAAAGTCTCTTAAACTTGTTTATGTGTTTGTAAGTCAGGTTATATGTTTTGTGAGCGCTGTTAAATGTTGTTTGACTATAAGGGGGAAATGGGGAATTACAGCTGGACTGTTATTCTGTTTGGGGAGAGAGAGTAGAGAATCTTCCTTCCACGGTGAAATTGTATTGAGGAATGGGTATGCGCATGCGTTTAATTTTGCGACACTACAGTACCAAACGTGGGAGTTGGAGTTTATGGCACGAGATTAGGGAACGTTTTGTTTTACGGCACCATGAGGGGATGCTGAGACTCAAGCATGAGGTTAAAATGATATTTGCGCATGCGTGGGATTCTGCAAAACAACACATGGGTTAAACTGCAGGGGGAGACAGAGGAACACAGACGACGGAACAAATAGGCACAAGGAGAGTTTAACACGAATCTTATAAGTTTACACGGCGGTGGGTTAAGATGAAACTTGTTTGGGTACCTATTGAATTTATAAATTAAATATAGGATAACGGATTATAATAGATTGAATTAAATAATTAAAGGACGGATTAAAAGCAAAATGTTTTTGGGCGATCTATCATTAGTCCTGAGTTAAAGTCTTAGAGTGAATGTAGAACGAACGAATATTGAACGGTTGGAAATAATCAGTGATTGCATTAACTACTAAAGTCTTTTTCTGTGTATGTTCTTCTGTCATATGAGAGGAACGCTAAGCGAGAGGCGAGAGGAGATACAGGAAGTGCTGACTGCGTCACGTGACAAGGTGTGAGGCAGACGAGAGGATCAGATCAGGCTAGTACACAAAATCAATTTAAAGAAATGTGATAAAATGACGATTTTGCATAGGCTTGGCAAATACTATTTCATTAAAAATTGCATTTTGGATGCTCTGTGTATCACTGGCATTTGATGGGAATTGGAGTAATGATAGGGTTAAAAGCTTTGTTTTTGGGATTGCTTTGAAGTTGACTAATTTACTTGCATTTGATGGGTTGTGGTAATATAGTCAACACTAATGGATAAATTGGGGACATAGGATATAGGAATAAAAATTGGTTTTAATTATTCATGATTTTTAATTGATTTATTTGGAGTTGTTTAGGTTATATTAATAATTAGAGGGGGAAGCCTTAGGCTATACAGTCTAGAATAAGCTAATTTAGAAAAACTAATGGCAGAAGTTAGTACAACTTTCTCACATACGGATTCAGAAAAAGACACCCACCTTATGAGAAGGAAGCTTACAATGATTATCCAGGAGTGATTATTGCATCAGAAATATAGACAAATAATAGATAGGGTACCCGCAGAAACAACGATGAAGATGAATCCAGAAGACGGAAGAAAATGAGATGTCTGGAACGTGAAGGAGAAGAGGATGATGAAGATGAGAGTGATTGATGAGAGGTCATGGGTGGAGGTGACTCTGTGATCAGAGGGAAGTGGCAAGAGAGGAAAGAAGAAATGGATACTAGAGATTTGATCTCTGATGGAAGTTGAAGATGAAGAAAGCGATGAAGATTTGGAGATTAAAGGTGCTTTATTTTCAAGAGGAGTTTGTCCTACAAGGACTGGCACAGAAGAAAAGTAAGAAGATGATGGAAGATGATATTTCGAGGACAGAACTTAGAACTAAGGTTGAAGAATACTGATATGTCAACGACGAGAAGGAACAGGACCAAGAAAACCTGCTGAGAAAATAATCCCAAGAGTTGGAGAAGGAGAAAATAAGTTTTGGTTATGAAGAATCAGAGTGAACCAAATCAACAATCACTGTTACAGCTTCAACTGAACAATATCAAAGGCACTTGTACCAGCCAAGGGGGGTACCAGGTGTCATATCCACAGCCAAGGTCTGGACAGACACAGAATTAGAGAAGAAGAAACAGAGGAAGATCAAGGAGTAAGGGAAGATCACCTGTTAGTGCCTAGAATATCCGGAAGGGGGGTATCAGCTGAGAGCATCGATTAGAGAAGAAGAGAAAATAGCCAACAATTGAAGTAAAAACAACCGACCATTAGAAGTGATAGTGAATAGGGGAAAAACTTATCTGGGTTCAGCCTAAAGAGGTTATCCATAGCCACTCTGTAAAATAAACTAATTAGGTTAGGATAGGGATTGGAAGTAGTAAAACAGTTTAAACACTCTTAGGGAATCAATTGAGCTCTGCTATAGAAGTCAAATAGGAATTAAAAGAGACAATATACCAATGACATTGTGGGAAGAGATGTATGGTGTAAATTGAAGTGTTCAATCAGAGGCACACTAGACGACTGACTGTCTGGTAGAATATTTTAAGAAGTAGGGTTTTTGGGAATCATTTGCTTAAAAGATAATATCATAGGAAGGATGATAATGTATTAGATTGCCTGTTAGACAATCTGTCTGGGAAAATAGACTTAATAGAGTGACTGTTATTCTGGGTTACATCCTTACACCAAGAGATTTGAGGTTAGGCTAAAGGTGTTTAGTCGGTTTTGCCAAGTCTGTGTAAAGGAGTCAGGAGCAGGTGGGGAATTCCCAATCACGTATTCAAAAAATTGGTGGGGAAGGAATTTTGTCAATAAATCAGTGGGAAAAGGTTTTAAATGTTATGAGAGAAAAGATTAGATTAAAATAAGTTAGGAGTAGATTAGGGTTGAAGGAATTCTGAGACAGTAAGATAAGTTTTAAAGTTAGTAGTAAGAGAGAGAGAGAATAGTAATGAATGACACTTTAGAATAGGAAGATCAAGGTATTGGGGGTACCTTTTGTTATAATCAAAAGGTTTAAAGTTTAGAGGTAGAACTGAAAGGGGGAAAAAGTGACACTAGTGGTGATTGATGGAAGTACAAGTAAAGAGTTCAGAGCTTTGGGAAAACTAGGTTGATTATAGGGGTCCAGCACCAATTATAGGGGGAAATACTGTTATTAGGGTTAGGAGAATAATAATTATAATATGCCATTTAGGATGATGACGTTTCTTTCACGAGAGAGAGAGATAATTAGGGGAGAATAAGTATTGTTAGCAGGATCAGAAGTAGAAGCTGTTGCACTTAGTCAAACAAGGGATTATTTGGGGGCGCTGTTGGAAGCCAAGGATGTAGCACGCGTCTCCCTATCGCTCCTGAGTTAGTGACCAAATTTATATATTTAACTTTGCAAAATAGCATACATTTCTGTTTGCCCAGGCGACTGAAGAGACCCATAAACAACTCAGCTCAAGTTTATTAAATTCAAATTCGTAATGACATCAACCCGGCCAAAAACAGAGTCTGCAAGAGCAGGCCGCAACAAGCCTGCAACTTCTCCCGACTCACCCCCGCCACCGAACGCTGCCAATGCCGGCCCCACGGAAACACTGACTGTGGAGATGCTGCAATCCGTGATAGGCACCCTCAAAACCGACATTTTCGGAAAAATTGACTGTCTCTCTACCAATCTCAGGTCAGAGATATCAACGATCAAAGACGAGCTTAAAAAATCTATCGAGAGTATACAGAATAAACTCGACGCACATGGGGTGACTTTATCGGATTTGGAGCGAGGTGCTACAGACCACAGCACTCGCATTAGCGAGCTAGAGGCTAACGTCGGCTCACTGACAACTAGGGTGGCATTCCTCGATAATAGATGCGAAGATATGGAAAGTAGAATGCGTGGAGGAACAACATTCGTCTACTGGGAATACCGGAGGGAGTGGAGGGCCCAAGACCCACGGAGTACATGGCCCAGCTACTTCAGGAGCTACTCGGGGCTAGAGGAGAAGCCATTGCTAGACCGGGCTCACCGCACTCTGCGTAGCCGACCCAGGGATGGAGAACCCCCACGACCATTTGTCATCAGGGTGCATTTCTTTCACGTCCGCAACGACATACTGAGAAGATCGGAGAAGCATCCCCTCTTCTACATAAGGGTAAAAGAGTCTCGATATTTGCGGACTACACAACAGCTGTGGCTAAGAGGCGGGCTAGCTTTGGAGCTGTGGAACGCCAACTACACGCCTGCCCGGGCGTGAAGTTCGGCCTCATCTACCCTGCGGTTTTGAGACTGACTTTACGGACGGCTCCATGCACAGATTCGAGGACCCGGCTATAGCGGCAGATTTCATCAACAAGAACGTGAAAGCGGCTGTTGTACCGCAAGGTGTGTAACAAATGGTTGGCTGGCTGGTCTTCCTAGCAGGCTAGTTAGCAGGCCGAATGGGTGACTAACAAAGCCATCTTTGCTGGGTTCATCGACATATGAATGTCATTCTCTTTTTTATCTCTTTATTTCCAGCCCAGGTTTGCCGCCTCTAATGCCAATATCTGGGGGTCTGCATGGCTGTTTCAGTTTGTTCATTTACCATCTGCGTCGAGGTTAAACCTCTCTTAATTGAGGATAATTTTCCTTAAACTCTGTTGGGGACCATTCTATCCATGTTTGGCTTACTCTAGTTAAATGGTCACTAATCTTAGGTAGCACAGAGTAAGAGTTATCATGCTTAGCTCTAAACTTTCTTTGTATTTAGGGTTTTGCTTGCATCTCATTTGGGGAGATGCTTCGGCAAGGGCGGGTGTGAGGGAAGGGTTTGTTCACCCTCTATTTGTATATAGTTTGTATATGTTTTTTTGTGCCTCTTCGCTTGTTTTTGTTTTTTACATTTGCGCTTTTAGGTTCAACTAAGATCTTCAGTTTACATTGTACCTTGTCCTTTACACATCCTCTCTCTCTTAAGATATGACTCAGCCTAGTGTAGCCCATACTGCTGGAGGGAATGGCTTTAATTTTCTTACTTGGAACTGCAGGGGCATAAATAACCCAGTTAAACGTAGTAAGGTGCTACACCATCTTCATCATTTGAAAGCTCACATCATCTTTCTTCAAGAAACTCATCTGAAGGTATCACAACACTCAAGTCTTAGGTGCAGATGGGTGGGTCAGGTGTTCCATTCCTCATTTCAGAGTAAGGCGAGAGGGGTGGCTATTTTACTCCACAGATCGGTACCTTTTACGTGTTCTAAGGTGATCGCAGATCCCCATGGTAGATATATAATTGTCAGTGGTAGGCTGCTCAATACAAAGGTTCTTCTTGTTAATATCTATGCTCCTAACTGGGACAATGGTGATTTTTTAAAATCGGTTTTCTCTACACTCCCAGATATGTCCACCCATATGTTGATTTTAGGAGATGACTTTAACTGTTGGTTAGACCCACAATTGGATCGATCCTCCACTAAACCTACCACCTTATCAACCTCAGCTAGAGTTGTTCGAACCTTTATGTCTGAATTCGCAATCTCAGATCCTTGGAGAATGGCTAATCCAGCTGGGAAAGCATACTCTTTTTTCTCATCGGTCCACCACACTTTTACGCGCATAGACTACTTCCTTGTTGATGACCGGCTCCTCCACTCCATATCTTCATGTTCATATAACCCAATTGTTGTATCTGACCACGCCCCTGTTACTATGGAAGTAGCTTTTCAAAATGTAGACAAACAGCGACCGCCTTGGCGACTAAAAACTCAACTGCTCAGTAATGAACACTTTGTCAATTTTGTTTTGAGTCAAATCGACTTTTTCATGATTACAAATAGAACCCCAAACATCTCTGCGTCTACTCTCTGGGAAACTTTGAAAGCTTATATCAGAGGTGAAATTATCTCCTACACCGCACATGAGAACAAATTGAAAAGGAATTGGTTATCTATGTTAACACGCTGTATTGCCCAATTAGATGACATTTATGCCGTTTCACCATCCCCGGATATTTATAAGGAACGTTTAACTCTGCAAGCAGAATTTGACACACTATTAACAGACCAGGTTACTGAAATGCTTGTCAAGTCTAGGAGCACTTACTATGAACAAGGAGATAAAGCCAGTAAATTATTAGCTCACAAGTTACGTCAACTATCATCATCATCTCAGATTACAAAAATTCGTACAGCATCTGGGATATCATTAGACCCTGGGGGGATCAATGAGGAGTTCAAGAGATTTTACCAGTCTCTATATACCTCTGAAAGTAAAGTAGATACACTGGAATTGGATGATTTCTTCCACTCACTTTCTGTGCCTTCGGTCGGCCGGGATTTGGTTAAAAAATTAGAGCAGCCGATCACTGTTGAAGAACTGTCTAACGCTGTCAAATCCCTTCAATCTGGGAGAAGCCCAGGGCCTGATGGCTACCCGACAGAGTTTTATAAAAAGTTTATCACCAAAATAGCCCCTATTCTAATCGAAATGTACAATGATGCATTTGTAAATGGTGCTCTCCCACATACTCTCACTCAAGCAACCATTTGTGTTATTCTTAAAAAAAACAAAGACCCTCTTGACTGTGCATCATACCGTCCAATTAGCTTGCTAAATGTGGACTATAAAATTCTAGCCAAAATTCTGGCAACGCGGCTAGAAACAGTCCTTCCATCAATTATCTCTCCGGATCAAACAGGATTTATAAAAAATAGACACTCGTTCTTCAATCTCCGAAGATTATTTAATATTATATACAATCCTTCTATTGACAATACCTCTGAAGCCATTATATCCCTGGACGCGGAGAAAGCGTTTGATCGGGTGGAATGGAAATACCTTTTTTACACTCTAAATAAATTTGGCTTTGGCTCCAAATTCATGACCTGGATAAAACTTCTGTACTCATCCCCCCAAGCCTCTGTCAGGACTAATAACACTCAATCAGATCGCTTCCCTTTGCAAAGATCGACACGTCAGGGTTGCCCTTTAAGTCCCTTACTGTTTGCCCTCGCCATAGAGCCACTTGCAATAGCACTTCGCTCCAACCCCTCATCAAAGGCATAGTCAGACACGGGGCACGAACACAAACTGTCTTTATATGCAGATGATTTATTAATATACACATCCAATCTTTCTGTCTCTGTCCCTGCTGCCCTTGCCACTTTCGCATCCTTCGGTCACATATCAGGGTATAAACTAAATCTCAGTAAAAGTGAATTGATGCCACTTAACATGGCTGCAAAAAAATCCCCTTTACATAACTTGCCATTTAAAATAGCTCACAGTAGTTTTATTTATCTCGGGGTACATGTCACAATTAGGTTTGAAAACCTTTTTCAAGCCAACTTTGCTCCCTCTCTCTTAACCCGTACTAAGGACGCATTTGGAACGGTGGTCTTTGCTACACCTCTCCTTAGTTGCTAGAATTAACTCTATTAAAATGAATACTCTCCCTAAATTCTTATACCTCTATCAGTGCCTTCCAATATTTCTACCCAATACATTTTTCAAAAAGATCGACGGCCTAATTCTACCCTTTATATGGGACAAAAAGCCTCTAGGATGCGAAACAGCTCTTGCAGAGGCCCAAACCAGACGGCGGTCTAGCTCTACCAGATTTCAGATTCTATTATTGGGCCGCTAACCTTAGGATCATTCAGTACTGGTTGCAGAGCAGAGTGATATTCCCACCCCCAACTTGGCTGGAGATGGAGGCTGCCTCGTCTACACCGGCATCACTGTCTTCCTCGCTCACTCCTCTATTACAGGCCCTTACTCCTCCTTCACCAATAATATATGTGTCAAAACAACATTGAAGATCTGGAATCAATTTAGACGCCACTTTGGGTTTCAAACAACCTCTTCCTTGGCTCCGGTAGCCTCAAACCCAGCTTTTCCCCATCTATGATTGATGGTGCTTTCTCAACATGGTCTAATCTCGGTATTAAAAGATTCAGAGACCTGTATACTAACAATACATTTAGTACGTTTCAACAATTATCAACTAAATTTGGTCTCCCCAGACATCATTTTTTTAGGTTCCTACAAGTCCGGAGTTATGTCCGCAGCATAGATCCAGGATTCCCCAACCTTTCTGGTGGAACACAGTTCGACACATTTCTCACCCCACTTCCTAATCAGAAAGGCACATTGTCAATAATCTATAGACAAATTTGCTCACTACAAGCCATCTCATTAAACAATATCAAATCCTCCTGGGAGGAGGAACTGGGTGAGGAAATATCTGATGAACTATGGGAAGGGGCACTCAAAAGGGTACATAGCTCTTCTATTTGCGCTCGACACGGCCTCATCCAATGCAAACTCATTCATAGGGCCCACTGGACCAAAGCAAGACTATCAAAAATTTACAAGGATGTGAACCCTAATTGTGTTCGATGTAACCAGTCCCCTGCTAATCATGTGCACATGTTTTGGTGCTGCCCATCTCTTGTTGGTTTCTGGAAAGACATCTTCAACACACTCTCAGAATTAAGCGGCACACAGATCGAGCCAGACCCTCTCATTGCATTATTTGGAGTTTCCTTACCCACAATACAATTGACCAAAATGAATAAGGATGTAATTGCCTTTGTCACGTTGTTAGCGAGACGATTAATTTTACTTAGATGGAAATCCTCTGCAGCCCCTTCTCATGCTCTCTGGATTAAATCTATTTTGAATTGCATAAAGCTGGAGAAAATAAAACAGACACTCAATGGGTCTGTAGACAAATTCTATGCAAAGTGGGCTCCCTTCTTTTCTTATGTTAAAAGAATACATTTCCCTGCAGTTCCAGAGTGATGTATATTTATATATTGGTGATGTAAGAAGCCTGGTATGTGCATATACGACATCTCGGATGTTAAGGACGGTAATAACTGTGCTAGCTGACCTACAACAACTGGATCAAAACAGATATTTTTTTTTTTTTTTTTTTTTTTTTTGTGTGCTTCATCTTATTTATGTATTCAATGCCTATTTTTTTCTTTCATGTCTGTCTCTCTATGTTTTGCTGTATCGCTGTCTTCAAATTGTTGTTCCATATTCATACCAAATAACTTCCAAGTGCAATTATTTACTAAATGCTGGTACTGAAAATTCAATAAACAAAGTATTAAAAAAAAAAAAACAAGGGATTATTTTGCGTAAGATTATAGATAAAGATCAGGGAGAATATATGTGTACTTATCTAGTGCAAGCATTAAAATTTGTTTTGGTTAAGAATTATTGGTTAAAGGGCTATGTAATTTGTAAGGTGATGCTTATAATGGAAGATTTGAAGTCTGTAAAACTTTCCACAGTCACAGAGGGAGTTAAGGATAAGTTTATTACAGTAGTCACTCCAACAGGGAATAATTGAATAGGATGTTGGTAGTTTCCCACTAGAGGGAATTAAGGGTTTTAATTCATCAACTAAATCAACAACGTTAATGGTAACTTTGGGAAGGGATTAATGATACGATGGTAATAGCAAATGTAGGAAGGATGACAACAACTTTTCTGAAATTAAAGGAGGCATCAAGAGAGACTCAGGGGTTTAGGTTACTACGAATAGGGTTAAAAAGGAGAGCAGATAGTAGTAGAGAGCAATATAGATTAATCTGAAATGGAGAAGAGAGATTCATCATGGAAGCTGCAGGATGAGGTCTTTTGATTTTGATGACAGAGGGGGGCATCTGATCAGTGCTGCTCGTTCCTCTGTTGTGGAAATTAGAGATAGATTAACTCATTCTGTAAGAATCAGTGAGGAATCTTGAGGGTTGATGTCTGTTGGGGATGCCAGCCCAAGACGTGTTGGACGGTTGCGCAGCCTCTAGCGGGTCTGGGTCAGGGTTATGCTTTGTCATGACTGTGGTATCGGCAACAGTCATTGACAGATAAAATAATGTAGGTGTCAGAACAGTAGGGTTTAAGTGTTCTTGGGTAAATGAATTACCCTATGGGAATTGTTAGATGGAAAGTAAAGTCAGGTAACAGTGGAAACCTGAAGTATTCAGGTGAAACATTGAGGGCTAAAAGTTATTTTTGTTCTAATAAAACATATGAGGTAAAGGGTATGTTTATGGGAATATCATATTGGGATGTTATATGATAACTTTGGATAAGCATGAACATAAGGTTAGAGATGACAAATATAATGTAATTTTTTATGTACCAGGTAGTAGAAAAGCAGGACTTTGATGGTTAAATGATTAGCTTTTGACTGACAGTGTGACTGTGGGAATTTTAGAGATATTTGGTGGGTTTGTGATGATAGAGTACATTCTGACCCTATGGAGATTTGAGAGGATTTGGTTGCAAGATCAGTTAGGCCAGTAGGGGCAGTGATGGGTCAGATTTTAGTTTCAGCTTTGATAACACTGTGTGATGTTTGTACTGACTTTTGAGAAAGTTATGAGATTGAGATAGGTTGGAGAAGTGGTGCCTGGAGACAACACTCAGATGCCGGTGTTGACTGTTCCTGATCTGGATAAAGATGGACAAGTGGAACTGATGGATAAATATCATTTTGGATTATTTGATGATTTTTTTCAAATTGTTTTTTCAATATTAGTATGATTTTTTGTATGATTTATGAATCAAAGGGGGGAATGGATAATGTGATTCATGCATCATTTATGTATCATTTTTTTAAATTCTTAGGTGAAATTGAGGTTTAATTTGAAAGTGGTTGTTTTGCAAAGGATACTGTTTGGTCGTTTCTTTTCTTTTCATTCCAGAAGCATTTGGGGGAACATGTGACTCAAACAAGGACAATATGACTCAAAGACAATATGAAGGGACAATATGACTGGAGGAGATGAAACAAGGAGGGTGTGGAAAGGTTTCGATTCCATCATCAACGATGTAGTGGAAGTCGAGACTACGGAGGAGACTACGGAGGAGATGAAGTGTAGTGGACTACATTCCAGTGTCTGCAATGAAATATAGACATATTTGATGTGTAATACATAATTGTGTCATATTCTTAGGTATTGATTTTAGTAGAATGATGTTTGATGTTATTGAATGCAGATGAGGATCTTAGATGCTTTTGTTTATTTCGATGGGGTTAGGGAAAGGACGTTTAGGCAGGGAGAGATTCCTTTTCAAGTCCTATGGGTTGACCAGCTTGAGAGTGGATGTTTCTGGATAGGATTTTGTTTGCAGGGGAAACATGTGTATTTGGTGGCATCATAGTTTCAAATGTATTTACATGGTTTATGAGTTTATCTGGAGTACCGCGGTGGTTGCCTGAGGCAGAGGGACCGTGAGAGAATTTTACTGTCTTGATTGATGGATGGATGGATTTGGAACGAAGGTTGCCGGACAGGTTTTTCGCTCTCACACTCCATAAAGATTTATTCATGATTCATAGTAATGTGTTCAAACTTCATAAACAGTTATTCATATGTCATAGAAAGGTATTTACATTCTAGAGGAGAATGTTTTTGGGGTTAAGGTTAAGGATACTCAATAAGATAAATTGTTACTGGTCATAATCCTATTCTGTTTGTTTTCGAGACTTAGTTTAGTCTCGAAAGGGGGGAATATAGTATCTGAAGATTATGCCTTTGTTAAATGTTTTTCATGAAGAAATAGAATGTTGTTTATGGTAGTATCAAGAGGGAATGTTTTAGGTGTAATACCACATACCACAGACAGGAGGTGGGTTGTAGACAGGGGAGACTGGTGATTGGCCAGAAGAGGGGGCATCAGTGTTTATAAATAGGGGTTAAACGATGAGACGTTAGAACGGCCATAGCAATCTGAGGAGCCGTTCTCCGGACAACGCGTGTCTGTAATTTATGCTGTAACCTCGCTGGTATGAATAAAAGCCTCTAACACGATGCAACATAACGGACTCTTTGTTGATGGCAATAATTGCCACCATTCATCATATACGACAGACGCCTGTATCTTTGTAGTGACTGGGTGTATTGATACGCCATCCAAAGTGTAATTAATAACTTCACCATGCTCAAAGGGATATTCAATATCTGCCCGACTGAAGGACCTTACAGATAATTGTATGTGTGGGGAATAGAGATGAGGTAGTCATTCAAAAATTATGTCAAGCCCTATTATTGCACACAGAGTGAGTCCATGCAACTTATTATGTGACTCGTTAAGCACATTTCTACTCCTGAACTTATTCAGGCTTGTCATAACAAAGGGGTTGAATACTTATTGACACAAGACATTTCAGCTTTTCATTTCTAATTAATTAGTAAAACAATTTCAAAGAAAATAATTCCACTTTCACATTGTGGGGTATTGTGTGTACGCCAGTGACAATGTTTTTAAATTAAGGCTGCAATACAACAAAATGTCGAAAAAAGTCAAGGGGTGTGACCGTGTGAATACTTTCTGAAGGCGCTGTATTCTCATCAAAAATATTTGTATATAAAAAAAACACATTCTTATTTTCTCTGTAGCAGCAAGAGCTTTTGCTTTACTTGGCAACGCTCCATATTCTACCATATGCTAATGTCTTAATGTTAAACTAGATTTGATTTACTTTAATTAGCTGTTTACGGTCTTAATTCAGCTCGTTATATGAAACAGAACTAGGCTATCCCACACATACATACACAAACACAGACACACACACACACACACATTACTTATCAATCTATTACAGGCAGATTAAGGCCCATCACAACCATTGTATGGATAGGCCATGTGTTTTTTTACATATTCCATGGTACTTAAAGTACTAAAACACTAGTGTCATATGATGTAGGGCCCTGTGTTCTGGACTACCATGTCACATGACCTAGATTTTAACCTTTATTTAAAGCCGGAAATGAGAATTTCACCAAAAATGAAAACAATTGTCTGAGGCTGGTGCTGGAAGATGGTGCTGGATTTTGGTGCTGGAAGATGGTGCTGGATTTTGGTGCTGGAAGATTGGTGCTGGAGGATGGAGAAAAGCGGAGAGTTTGTTAAAAAAAAACTTTAACTAAAGATTCAAAACCAGGTCATGTGACATGATTGTCCAAAACCCAGGATCCTGGATATGACGTATCTGTTAATAAATAGCTTGTTGAGTAATTATAGAGACCAATTATCTAAACAAACCTCGCTTACATTTCTATACAATCACATATATCTGTTGCTCTATTACGAGTGGGAATACTTTGGAACAGATTTTCAAGAATTGCTGGTGTTTTTACAGTATTTTATGTCCTACAATTTAAAATATATGTATTTATTCGTTGCTCACAAAACTTGGGGGGCCAAATAAAATCCCCCATCGGCCAAATTTGAACCGCGGGCCGCCAATGGGGGAACCCTGATCTAATCTTGGTCTACCCATCACCCATCTTGGTCCCCGCTCCCCACTCTGCCTCCATCTCTCTCTCACTCCCTCCCCACTCTGCCTCCATCTCTCTCTCACTCCCTCCCCACTCTGCCTCCATCTCTCTCTCTCTCTCACTCCCTCCCCACTCTGCCTCCATCTCTCTCTCACTCCCTCCCCACTCTGCCTCCATCTCTCTCTCACTCCCTCCATCTCTCTCTCACTCCCTCCCCACTCTGCCTCCATCTCTCTCTCTCCCTCCCCACTCTGCCTCCATCTCTCTCTCACTCCCTCCATCTCTCTCTCACTCCCTCCCCACTCTGCCTCCATCTCTCTCTCACTCCCTCCCCACTCTGCCTCCATCTCTCTCTCACTCCCTCCATCTCTCTCTCACTCCCTCCCCACTCTGCCTCCATCCCTCTCATACTCCCTCCCCATCTCTACCTCCATCCATCCATCCCTCTCTCACTCCCTCCCCATCTCTACCTCCATCCATCCCTCTCTCACTCCCTCCCCATCTCTACCTCCATCCATCCCTCTCTCACTCCCTCCCCATCTCTACCATCCATCCCTCTCCCTCCCCATCTCTACCTCCATCCATCCCTCTCTCACTCCCTCCCCATCTCTACCTCCATCCATCCCTCTCTCACTCCCTCCCCATCTCTACCATCCATCCCTCTCCCTCCCCATCTCTACCTCCATCCATCCCTCTCTCACTCCCTCCCCATCTCTACCTCCATCCATCTCTCTCTCACTCCCTCTCCATCTCTGCCTCACTCCCTCTCCATCTCTTTTTTTCTCTGTTGTTGACATCTTCCACCTCAGATGTTCAGAGACTGGCTCACCGTTCAGCTGTTCAGCTACAGTTATATGGGCTGGTACACACAGTTATGGCACACATACAGACACGGAGACATAGAGACAGTTATATGGCTGGCCAAATGGACTGCAGACTGCCGCTTCACCTTCCATAATGCCCCCATAAACCCCCACTGCCACTGACAGGCCAACAGATTGGTGTTATCACACGCCCTGTGTGTGTGTGTGTGTGTGTGTGTGTGTGTGTGTGTGTGTGTGTGTGTGTGTGTGTGTGTGTGTGTGTGTGTGTGTGTGTGTGTGTGTTGACTGAGATGGACGAACGCCCTCACAACCCTGCTGCCAGAGAGCCTCATCCATTTTCCCTACGAAGAGGGGGAGAGAGGGGGAGAATGGGGGAAGGGAGAGAGAGAGGGGAAAGGAGGGAGGGGGTGGAAGGAGGGAGAGAGATAAAAGAGGGAGAGAGAACGAGAGAGAGAGAGAGAGAGAGAGAGAGAGAGAGGGAGAGAGAGAGAGAAATGGAGGGAGAAAGATAGGAGAGACAGAGGAAATGAGGAAGGAGGAAGGGGAGAGAGGTAGAGAGGGAGAGATATAGGGAGGAGGAGAGAAGGAGAGAAAGAGAGAAGAAGAGAGAAGAAGAGAGAAGAGAGGGGTAAAGGAGATGAGGTGGTATATACAGAACCCCAGAGAGGAGAGGAGGTGGTATATACAGAACCTTTCTCCACCCTCCTCCCCTTTCTCCCCCTCCCCTTTC
Source organism: Coregonus clupeaformis (assembly GCF_020615455.1). Classification (NCBI taxonomy): domain Eukaryota; kingdom Metazoa; phylum Chordata; class Actinopteri; order Salmoniformes; family Salmonidae; genus Coregonus; species Coregonus clupeaformis. The sequence continues at coordinate 126,837 of NW_025534882.1, forward strand.
TCCACCCTCCTCCACTTTCTCCCCCCTTTCTCCTCCCCTCCCCCTTTCTCCTCCCCCCCTCCCCCCTCCCCCTCCCCTTTCTCCTCCCCCTCCCCCCTCCCCTTTCTCCCGCCACACCCCTTTCTTACAGTATCCCAGTCTCCCTGGAACCAGCCAGCAACCAACCAGCCAACCAGCCAACCAGCCAACTAACCAGCCAACTAACCAGCCAACCAACCAACCAACCAGCCAACCAACAGCCAACCAACCAGCCAATTAACCAGCCAATTAACCAGCCAACCAACCAACCAACCAGCCAACCAGTCAACCAACCATCCAACCAACCAACCAACCAACCAGCCAACCAGCCAACCAACCAGCCAACCAGTCAACCAACCAGCCAACTAACCAGCCAACCAGTCAACCAACCAGCCAACTAACCAGCCAACCAACCAGCCAACCAGTCAACCAACCAGCCAACTAACCAGCCAACCAACCAGCCCACTAACCAGCCAACCAACCAACCAGCCAGCCTTCATTAATAAAAAACACACATCCCCAAACCCACCTCTCCCCTAATTCTCTCTCTCTCTCTCTCTCTCTCTCTCTCTCTCTCTCTCTCTCTCTCTCTCTCTCTCTCTCTCTCTCTCTCTCTCCCCATCTGCCTCAATGTCTAGTTCTGTCT
>NW_025534882.1:135000-141508 GCF_020615455.1 Coregonus clupeaformis
GTTCATGATTTTGTTCATTGGATTTCTTTCTTTTGAAGCAGTGCTGGTGTCAGCTTGGTTGGTTAGGTCCAACACCAGCTGACTGGAGAGGGCTCCATTTCTGGGCTCAGCCTCTTGGGTTTGAAGTGCTTTAAATTGCAGACTTGAATTTGACTTGAATTTAGATGTAGCCAAAGTTTTTATGATCTTTACGTATTTTCATTACTACTGGAAAGCGATCCAATTTCTGCCCGACATGCATTAGTTGGTGTATTTCTCTGACTTGCAGAATTTTCCAACAGAATTCTGCATGTAGGGCTTCAATTGGATGTTTGTCCCCACATTTTAAAGTCCAGTTTATTGGAGTTGTCCCCCAAACCTCACTTCCGTAGAAAGAGCTATTGGTACGATTACTGCTGTCAAATATTTTGGTCCACGAATTCTAATTGGGATGTTGATTTTGAATAATTTCATTTTTATTGCATACAAAGCTCTGCAGGTTTTTTTCTTTGAGTGCATTCACTGCCATATTAAAGTTTCCAGATGGCAGATATGGTCAGACCAAGGTATGTCATTTTTGTGTGTTCAATTATGGTGTTGTTCAGGGTGAATTTATATTTGTGTTCTTATATTTGTGTATATCGTTTTTTTGTGGAAAATCATAATTTTAGTTTTTTTGAAATTTAGATGCCAGGGGAATTATGGCAATATTGCTCTAGAATGTTAAGGTTCTGTTGAAGACCTTCTTTGGTTGGTAATAGAAGTACCAAGTCATCAGCATATAGCAGGTATTTTACCTCTCGTCAAATAGTGTGAGTCCTGGGGCTGGAGAATGGTCCAACATGTCTGCTAATTCATTGATATAAATGTTGAAAAGATTTGGACTCAAACTGCAGCCTTGTATCTCACACCTCGACGTTGTGAAAATAATTGTGTTCTTTGTTTTTTTGATTTTTATTGCACACTTGTTTTCTGTGTACATACATTTTATTAAGTCATACACCTTACCACCAAGCCCACTTTGGAGAATTTTGTAGAATAGCCCTTCGTGCCAAATGCTTTTTTGAAGTCAATAAAGCAAGCAAAGATTTTGCCCTCTTTTTTTTTGGTGGACGTGTTTATTAATTAGTGTGTGTAAGGTGTACAGTGGGGGAAAAAAGTATTTAGTCAGCCACCAATTGTGCAAGTTCTCCCACTTAAAAAGATGAGAGAGGCCTGTAATTTTCATCATAGGTACACGTCAACTATGACAGACAAATTGAGAAAAAGAAATCCAGAAAATCACATTGTAGGATTTTTAATGAATTTATTTGCAAATTATGGTGGAAAATAAGTATTTGGTCACCTACAAACAAGCAAGATTTCTGGCTTCACAGACCTGTAACTTCTTCTTTAAGAGGCTCCTCTGTCCTCCACCCATACCTGTATTAATGGCACCTGTTTGAACTTGTTATCAGTATAGAAAGACACCTGTCTACAACCTCAAACAGTCACATTCCAAACTCAACTCGTCGTGTTTGGAGGACCAAATAATGCTGAGTTGCATCCAAAGAACACCATACCTACTGTGAAGCATGGGGGTGGAAACATCATGCTTTGGGGCTGTTTTTCTGCAAAGGGACCAGGACTGACTGATCCGTGTAAAAGGAAAGAATGAATGGGGCCATGTATCTTGAGATTTTGAGGAAACCTCCTTCCATCAGCAAGGGCATTGAAGATGAAACGTGGCTGGGTCTTTCAGGCACACGACAATGATCCCAAACACACCGCCCCGGGCAACGAAGGAGTGGCTTCGTAGAAGCATTTCCAAGGTCTGGAGGGCGTAGCGAGTCTCCAGATCTCAACCCATAGAAAATCTTTGGAGGGGAGTTGAAAGTCCGTGTTGCCCAGCGACAGCCCCAAAACATCACTGCTCTAGAGGAGATCTGCATGGAGGAATGGGCCAAAATACCCAGCAACAGTGTGCTGAAACTTGTGAAGACTTACAGAAATCGTTTGACCTGTGTCATTGCCAACAAAGGGTATATAACAAAGTATTGAGAAACTTTTGTTATTGACCAAATACTTATTTTCCACCATAATCTGCAAATAAATTCATTAAAAATCCTACAATGTGATTTTCTGAGAAAAAACTCAATTTGTCTGTCATAGTTGATGAACCTATGATGAAAATTACAGGCCTCCTCCTCATCTTTTTTAAGTGGGAGAACTTGCACAATTGGTGGCTGACTAAATACTTTTTCCCCCACTGTATATATGGTCAGTAGTGCAATGGTTGAGGGAGAAAGCCAATTTGACATTTACTTATTACATTTTTTTCTTGAAGAAATGTTTGAGATTCTTAATTCAAAATGCTACAGAAAACCTTTTCCAAGTTGCTGTTTACGCAATTCCCCTGTAATTATTGGGTCTGATTTTTCTCCGCATATGTAGGCTGATGATCTGAATGATACATGGTGTGGACTGCATCATGTGCATCATGTGGTGTACTTCTCTGAAGGACAGTGTTCTGCCCGACCCTGGAGTAGTGGTCAGTGCTGTGTTGTGATGGGCCAGGTTCAGTTGAGCTGTGTTGTGATGGACCGGGTCTAGTAGAGCTGTGTTGTGATGGGCCGGGTCTAGTAGAGCTGTGTTGTGATGGGCCTGGTCTAGTAGAGCTGTGTTGTGATGGGCCGGGTCTAGTAGAGCTGTGTTTGTGATGGGCCTGGTCTGGTAGAGAGCTGTGTTGTGGTGGACCGGTCTGGTAGGAGCTGTGTTGTGATGGGCCTGGTCTATGTAGGAGCTGTGTTGTGATGGGACGGGTCTGGTCGTGCTGTCCTGAGGCGGGTCTGGTCTGGTAAATCTGTGCTGTGTTGGATCTGGTCTTGTAGAGCTGTGCTGTAATAAAAGCCGTGTCTGGCTCTTCTCTCCTGGGGATGGTGGGGGTACTGTTGTAGCTCAGTTGGTAGAGCATGGCGCTTGCAACGCCATGGGTTGTGTGGTTCGATTCCCCATGGGGGCAGAGTATGAAAAATGTATGCACTATCTGTAAGTTGTCTGGATAAGAGCGTCTGCTAAATGACTAAAATGGAAGGGGGCTCTGTTGCTGGGGTGATGGGTGTGTGGGTCCCTGCCAAGTGTTAAGGCGTCCTTTTAGGTCCTTCTTGGCAAAGGGGTTCTGATAATCAAGTCCTGATCAGGATGTACATTATCGTATAAATGTTCACATGTCCAGAGTGGGGGGTAAGGAGCAAAGAGGCATAGTCCACAGTGATCTGTTGATTTATTTTTTTCGATCAACTTTCCTGGGAAGTCTTTTACTATTTACATTTTACATTTACATCATTTAGCAGACGCTCTTATCCAGAGCGACTTACAAATTGGTGCATTCACCTTATGATAACAGCAGTGGGATAAACCACTTTAATTGTTGGGGGGTGGGGTAAGGGGGTAGAAAGATTTACTTTATCCTATCCGAGTATTTCTTAAAGAGGTGGGGTTTCAAGTGTCTCCCCGAAGGTGGGTGGGAGGACTCCGTTGTCCTGGCTGGTCGTGAGGGAGCTTGTTCCACCATTGGGATGCCAGAGCAGCGAACAGTTTTGACTGGGCTGAGCCCGGAAACAATGCTTCGCAGAGGTAGGGGGCCAAGCAGGCTAGAGGTGGATAGATATGCAATGCCCTCGTTTGGGTGTAGGGACAGATCAGGAGCCTGAAGGTACGGAGGTGCTGTTCCCTCACAGCTCCGTAGTGCACCATGGTCTTGCTTAGCAGATGCGCGAGCTTCAACCGAAGCCAGTGGAGTGATCGGAGGGGAGCCGGGGTGACGTGAGAGAACTTGGGAAGGTTGAACACCAGATGGGCTGTAGCGTTCTGGATGAGTTGTAGGGGTTTAATGGCACAGGCAGGGAGCCCAGCCAACAGCGAAGTTGCAGTAATCCAGACGGGAGATGACAAGTGCCTGGATTAGGACCTGTGCCGCTTCCTGTGTAAGGCAGGGTCGCATGACTCATGCGAATGTTGTAGAGCATGAACCACTACAGGATCGGGTCACCGCCTTTGATGTTAGCGGAGAACGACAGGGTGTTATCCAGGGTCAGGGCCACAAGGCTCTTTGCACTGTGGGAGGAGGACAACAGAGTTGTCAACCGTGATGGCGAAGATCATGGAATGGGCAGTCCTTCCCCGGGAGGAAGAGCAGCTCCGTCTTGCCAAGGTTCAGCTTGAGGTGGTGATCCATCATCCACACTGGATATGTCAGCCAGACATGCAGAGATGCGAGGCCACCTGGTTATCAGGAAGGGGGAAAGGGAGAGAGATTAATTGTATTAGTGTCGTCTGCGTAGTAATGATAGGAGAGGCCATGAAGATATGACAGAGCCAGAGTGACTTGGTGTATAGAGAGAATAGGAGAGGGCCTAGAACTGAGCTCCCTGGGGGACACCAGTGGTGAGAGGTACGTGGTGCTGGAGACAGATTCTCGTCATCGCCAGCTTGTAGGAGCGACCTGTCCAGGTAGGACGCAATCCAAGAGTGAGCGCGCCGGAGATGCCCCAACTCAGAGAGGGTGGGAGAGGAGGATCTGATGGTTCACAGTATCAAAGGCAGCCTTTTCTTGGTAGGAAAGGGACAACTATATTGATTGTTGGGAACATAGCCTGTGCCCGTTCTGCCACTCTTCTCACTGCCCTAGATACATTTTCCTGGCATGGAAGGGTTGTTTGTGCCAGTGTGGATGTGATGATGTTGTCAGGGTGTCAATCCTGAGTCCGGACTGAGTAGCTGCATTGCACTAGTTCAGTTGTAGGACACCAGAATTTCTATACACCTGGTGTCTAGGGAATAATCTTTCCTGGACTAAGAACTTCCCATTTGAATCAATAAGGATTGCAGTTGTGTGGGGTGACTGGTATTCTGACCTGGGCTGGAGCAGACTGGGACGCTGGTTGGCTGATCTGGGCTGGAGCAGACTGGTAGGCGGGTGCAGTGTCATCAGGCTGTGTGGTGGAGGCCATGCTGGTCTCAGGTTCTTGCTTGTGTTGTACCAGGCTGGTGAACATGTTCTCTAGATGCAGACTGACTATATTGACTAGCTGCTGGTTGAGGGTGTCAATGTACCTCTCATCTTTGTTCTAGCTCCTTTCTTGTTGTGCTCAGATGGTCTCTGAGGTCATCATTTGTCCTGACTCAGTTTGTCCATTTTGCTTTCCTAATTTAGCAATAGATACTGCTGCTCTCCTCCCTGAACTGTTTCATCTCTTCTTTTAGTTTCTCTGGACAGTGTCCTCATTGAAGCTTGTTCTCTTCTGAGTTCTATGACCTCTGTTCGACGAGAGAGAGGATGTTGTGGAAACGTTGCATAGCAGGTGTTCTTGGTGTTGGTATGCATGTCCTTGGCTTTGTCTGCTGCAGGTGAGGTAGGTGAGGGACACTGAGGAACTTCTTGCTGGTTCACAGAGACCGTTGGGGCCTGCTTTTCTCCATCTCCTCGCCAGCGTTTTCCTCAGTTTCTGAGATGAGTTCAGCTTCTGCTTTTAGGGTAGCAAACATATTCTCAAAAGAAGAGAGAGAGAGGGAGGGAAGAGTGTTCAGAGAGAAAGAAGAAAGAAAGAAGAAAGGGAAAAAAGAGAGAAGAAGAAAAAAAGAAAAAGAGAGATAGAGAGAGAGAAAAGAAAAGAAGAAAAAGAGAGAGAGAAAAATAGAAGAAATGAAAGAGAGAGACAGATATAAGAGCATGAGGTCTTTCAAACACCTCTCTAGAAGATAACTTCTCTCCACCTTGTTTTGTTCTTTCAGCTCAGGTCAGAGTTTGTCTGTCTAGTAATTACTTTTTAAATCTTTCAGAACTTGGACTTTCTCAAGGTGTGTATACGTGTTTATTCATGTGTGCGTGTGTGTGTGTGCATCTTCCAAGGTATGTGTGTGTGGATGTTGCTTTGGAGCATCATTTTATGTGTCCTTTGACTACACACTATCTCTCCTAGAACATCATGGTCCATCATGACTAAAAACTATCTCTGGAGCATCATAGTCCATCTTGACTTCTAAACTATCTCTCTTGAGCATCATGGTCCATCATGACTACAAACTATCTCTCTGGAGCATCATGGTCCATCATGACTACAAACTATCTCTGGAGCATCATGGTCCATCATGACTACAAACTATCTCTCTGGAGCATCATGGTCCATCATGACTACAAACTATCTCTCTGGAGCATCATGGTCCATCATGACTACAAACTATCTCTCTGGAGCATCATGAGTCTGCATCATGACCAGTTTCACTATCTCTCTGGAGCATCATGGTCATCATGACTACAAACTATCTCTCTAGAACATCATGGTCCATCATGACCAGGTACTATCTCACTGGAGCATCATGGTCCATCATGACTACAAACTATCTCTGGAGCATACTTGGTCCATCATGACTACAAACTATCTCTCTGGAGCATCATGGTCCATCATGACTACAAACTATCTCTCCTGGAGCATAATGGTCCCATCATGACTACAAACTATCTCTCTGGAGCATCTTGGTCCATCATGAC
>NW_025534883.1:0-27500 GCF_020615455.1 Coregonus clupeaformis
AAAAAATATAGCTGAAAACTCTCTTGGTAAATAGTGTGGTCTACAGCTTATCATAAGATACTCTACCTCAGGCGAGCAAAACCTCGAGACTTCCTTAGTATTTGATTTTGTACACCAGCTGTTGTTTACAAATATACAGAGACCGCCACCCTTTGTCTTACCGGAGCCAGCCGTTCTGTCCTGCCGATGTAGCGTGTAGCCTGCTAGCTGAATGGTATCATTGTTGTCGTTCAGCCACGACTCCGTGAAACATAAGATATTACAGTTTTTAATGTCCCGCTGGTAGGATAACCGTAATCTTAAATCGTCAATTTTATTCTCAAAAGATTGAACGTTGGCTAATAGTATTGATGGGAGAGGCAGTTTACTCGCCGCCGTCGGATCTTACAAGGCACCCCGACCTACGTCCCACGATATCTCCGTCTCTTCCTCAGGCGAATGACGGGGATCTGGGCCTTGCCGGGTGTCTGTAGAATATCCTTCGCGTCCGACTCGTTGAAGAAAAAGTCTTCGTCCAATGCGAGGTGAGTAATCGCTGTCCTGATATCCAGAAGCTCTTTTTGGTTATAAGAGACGATGGCATAAACATTATGTACAAAATAAATTACAAATAACGCGGAAAAACACACATAATAGTACAATTGGTTAGAGGGCTGTAAAACGGCAGCCATCTTCTCCGGCGCTGTTTATGGCTCCAGATAGTTATAGAAGATTTGCCAGATAGATAGTTATAGAAGATTTGCCAGAAAGTTGAGTTACATATTCATACTCTATACTAAATAGGCATGAAGGAGTAAGAGGGGGGAAGAGGGATGTATGATAGTAGAAGGAGGAAAAGAGAGGTAGAAGGGTAGAAGGTTGTAGAATTGTAGAATAATAGTGAAGAGATCAAAACTATGAAATGACACATATGGAATCATGTAGTAACCAAAAAAGTGTTAAACAAATCAAAATATATTTTATATTTGAGATTATTCAAATAGCCACCCTTTGCCTTGATGACAGCTTTGCACACTCTTGGCATTCTCTCAACCAGCTTCACCTGGAATGCTTTTCCAACAGCAACTTGTCCCTGACTGAGACTGTACTACCAACATGTTTCAAGCAAACCACCATAGTCCCCGTGCCCAAGGACACTACGATAACCTACCTAAATGACTACCGACCCGTAGCACTGATGTCTGTAGCCATGAAGTGCTTTGAAGGCTGGTCATGGCTCACATCAACACCATTATCCCAGAAACCCTAGACCCACTCCAATTTGCATACCGCCCCAACAGATCCACAGATGATGCAATCTCTATTGCACTCCACACTGCCCTTTCCCACCTGGACAAGAGGAACACCTACGTGAGAATGCTATTCATTGACTACAGCTCAGCATTCAACACCATAGTGCCCTCAAAGCTCATCACTAAGCTAAGGATCCTGGGACTAAACACCTCCCACTGCAACTGGATCCTGGACTTCCTGACGGGCCACCCCCCAGGTGGTAAGGGTAGGTAACAACAAATCTGCCACACTGATCCTCAACACGACGGCCCCTCAGGGGTGTGTGCTCAGTCCCCTCCTGTACTCCCTGTTCACCCATGAACTAACCTGATCACAGACAATGATGAGACAGCCTATAGGGAGGAGGTCAGAGACATGGCCATGTGGTGCCAGGATAACAACCTCTCCCTCAACGTGACCAAGACAAAGGAGATGATTTTGGACTACAGGAAAAAAAAGAGGATTGAGCACGCCCCCATTCTCATTTATGGGGCTGTAGTGGAACAGGTTGAAAGCTTCAAGTTCCTTGGTGTCCACATCACCAACGAACTATCATGGTCCAAACACACCAAGACAGTCGTGATGAGGGCACGACAAAGCCTATTCCCCTCAGGAGACTGAAAAGATTTGGCATGGGCATGGGCCCTCAGATCCTCAAAAAGTTCCACAGCTGCACCATCGAGAACATCCTGACTGGTTGCATCACCGCCTGGTATGGCAACTGCTCGGCCTCCGACTGCAAGGCACTACCGAGGGTAGTGCGTACGGCCCAGTACATCACTGGGGCCAAGCTTCCTGCCATCCAGGACCTCTATACCAGGCGGTGTCAGAGGAAGGCCCTCAAAATTGTCAAAGACTCCAGCCACCCTAGTCATAGACTGTTCTCTCTGCTACCGCACGGCAAGCGGTACCGGAGTGCCAAGTCTAGGTCCAAAAGACTTCTCAACAGCTTCTACCCCCAAGCCATAAGACTCCTGAACAGCTAATCATGGCTACCCAGACTATTTGCACTGCCCCCCCCCCACCCCCCACACAGCTTTTTACACTGCTGCTACTCTGTCAATTATTTATGCATAGTCACTTTAACTCTACCCACATGTACATATTACTTCAACTACCTCAATTAGCCGGTGCCCCCGCACATTGACTCTGCACCGGTACCCCCCCTGTATATATAGACTCCCTACTGTTATTTTATTTTACTTTTTTATTAAAACATAAATGCACTGTTCGTTAAGGGCTGTAAGTAAGCATTTCACTGTAATGTCTGCAACTGTTGTATTCGGCGCATATAACATTTGATTTGATTTGATTTGATTTGAAGGAGTTCCCACATATGCTGAGCACTTGTAGGCTGCTTTTCCTTCACTCATCCCAAACCATCTCAATTGGCTTGAGGTCGGGTGATTGTGGAGACCAGGTAATCTGATGCAGCACTCCATCACTCTCCTTTTTGGTCAAATAGCCCTTACACAGCCTGGAGGTGTGTTGGGTCATTGTCCTGTTGGAAAAACAAATGATAGTCTCACTAAGCGCAAACCAGATGGGATGGCGTATCGCTGCAGAATGCTGTGGTAGCCATGCTGGTTAAGTGTGCCTTGAATTCTAAATAAATCACAGACAGTGTCACCAGCAAAGCACCCCCACACCATCACACCTCCTCCTCCATGCTTCACGGTGGGAACCACACATGCAGAGATCCTCCGTTAACCTACTCTAGGTCTCACAAAGACACGGCGGTTGGAACCAAAAATCTCAAATCTGGACTCATCAGACCAAAGTACAGATTTCCACCAGTCTAATGTCCATTGCTCTTGATCCTTGGCCCAAGCAATTCTCTTCTTATTATTGGTGTCCATTAGTAGTGGTTTCGTTGCAGCAATTCGACCATGAAGGCCTGATTCATGCAGTCTCCTCTGAACAGTTGATGTTGAAATGTGTCTGTTACTTGAACTCTGTGAAGCATTTATTTGGGCTGCAATTTCTGAGGCTGGTAAGTCTAATGAACTTATCGTCTGCAGCAGAGGTAACTCTGGGTCTTCCTTTCCTGTGGCGGTCCTCATGAGAGCCAGTTTCATCATAGCGCTTGATGGTTTTTGCGACTGCACTTCAATATACTTTCAAAGTTCTTGACATTTTCCGTATTGATTGACCTTCATGTCTTAAAGTAATGATGGACTGTCGTTTCTCTTTGCTTATTTGAGCTGTTCTTGCCATAATATGGACTTGGTCTTTTACCAAACAGGGCTTTCTTCTGTATACCACCCCTACCTTGTCACAACACAACTAATTGGCTCAAAAGCATTAATAAGGAAAGAAATTCCACAAATGAACTTTTAAGAAGGCACACCTGTTAATTGAAATGCTTTCCAGGTGACTACCTCATGAAGCTGGTTGAGAGAATGCCAAGATTGTGCAAAGCTGTCATCAAGGCAAAGGGTGGCTACTATGAAGAATATAAAATATACTTTTTTGGTTACTACATGAGTTATTTCATAGTTTTGATGTCTTCACTATTATTCTACAATGTATAAAATAGTAAAACTAAAGAAAAACCCTTGAATGAGTAGGTATGTCCAAACTTTTGACTGGTACTGTATATGTAGAGAGAGGCTATTACCGGTGGGCCTAGTATTACTGGTGTATACATGCCGTGTTAGATCAATCTGTTTTGACAGCTGTGAGGTAAAAAATGTGCAAATCAACATAATGAGTGTCAACGGGAGCCGTCAGTGTGGGTGAAAAACCATCAGTATGGAACGAGGGATTAGAGTAGACCGCATCTGGCCTTAAGTAACATCACTCAGAGTGCTTCACAGGCCAGCCAAAACTTAGGAGACTCATAGCATCTAGAAGGTTTTCAACGTATTCTAATCTCCTAAATGCTAGATCGGGAGAATCAGATATCCCAGTCGTGGGCCATTTGCTACTCGCCATCTGATTGAATGTACCATCCGCGCCATCTGATTAACTGTACCAACGACTTGTACTATTATCTTGGAGACAAAATAATACAGTTAGAGCTATCCAGTCAATTATTATTAGATTGAAATAATATCTATCCAGGAAATGAATACTTTGTTGAGAAAATATCTATCCAGGAAATGATTACTACATTGAGAGAATATCTATCCAGGAAATGAATACTATATTGAGAGAATATCTATCCAGGAAATAATTACTACATTGAGAGAATATCTATCCAGGAAATAATTACTATATTGAGAGAATATCTATCCAGGAAATGATTACTACATTGAGAGAATATCTATCCAGGAAATGAATACTATATTGAGAGAATATCTATCCAGGAAATGATTACTACATTGAGAGAATATCTATCCAGGAAATGAATACTATATTGAGAGAATATCTATCCAGGAAATGATTACTACATTGAGAGAATATCTATCCAGGAAATGAATACTATATTGAGAGAATATCTATCCAGGAAATGATTACTACATTGAGAGAATATCTATCCAGGAAATAATTACTATATTGAGAGAATATCTATCCAGGAAATGATTACTACATTGAGAGAATATCTATCCAGGAAATGAATACTATATTGAGAGAATATCTATCCAGGAAATGATTACTACATTGAGAGAATATCTATCCAGGAAATGAATACTATATTGAGAGAATATCTATCCAGGAAATGATTACTACATTGAGAGAATATCTATCCAGGAAATAATTACTATATTGAGAGAATATCTATCCAGGAAATGATTACTACATTGAGAGAATATCTATCCAGGAAATGAATACTATATTGAGAGAATATCTATCCAGGAAATAATTACTATATTGAGAGAATGTGAGTTCAGGGGGTCAATATGTAAGGCTGTCTTTGTGTGTTTCATGCTCATCTTTCTCTCCTCAGCTGTAAACATACAGTGTGTTATAAATATAACCAGGTAATTATCTGTTTCCATATTCATGTGTTTACACTGTTGTCATCAATCATCTCTGAGAGCGTATGAAACAGCAATCTCGGTCTCCTCTTCAGTGTGTGTCTATGTGTGCGTTTATGTGCGCGTGTGTGTGTGTGTGTGTGTAGGAGCAGTGTGGAAAGGCAGCCATCTTGCTCTTGTCTGTGTTTCTGACATTGAATGAGGAGAGAAGGCCTGGATCACTGCAAACCTCAAAGACTCCAGTTAGCAGACTTCAGTCTTGGAGCTGTTGAGCGTCAGGTGGTCATCAACAGTCATGAGAACCAGACTGGCTCCGGACTCTAGACTCTAGAGTAATAAATCAGAGATAGAGAGAAAGACATGTATAGAGCGAGAGCCGGGAGGAGAGAAGGGTCCAGGAATGCAAAGTCACCTCTGCCAGACCATTACAGTCTCTCTCTTCTCTCTTTCTCTCCATCTTTCTCTCTTTGATTTTCTCTCTCTCTCTCACTTTCACCCTTCTCCCTCTCACATGTTCTCTCCCTCTCATGCATTTAGAAGGCAGGGAAGAGGTGGGAGGGTATTTATGGTAAAACATAAATAATTTTAGCGGTAAAGCCACCCACTGCCAGAGTGTCTCAGAGAGCTGTGCCAGTGAGCTAATTCAGTCTTTAAAGCAGTGTGTGTGTGTGTGGGGTTTTTGCGTGTGTTTGTGTGTGTGTGTGCGTGTGTGTGTGTGTGTGCGTGTGAGTGTGTATTTGCATGTGTGTGTGGCACAGAGCCTGGTAATAATGAAACAGGATTAAGTGCAGGAATTGGCTAAGGATGACTGAGGTTGAATCTACAGCTTGTTTATGTGAGCAACATGACTCATTTGAGCGAGAAACTAATTCCCTACGTGCAACTTTTGTTTGTTTGTGCTTGTGCGTGTGTGACAAATCAAATCAAATCCAATTGTATTTGTCACATGCACCGAATACAACAGGTGTAGACCTTACAGTCAAATACTTACAAGCTCTTTGCCAACTATGCAGTTAAATAAGAAATAAAAGACAAAACACAAGAAATAAAACACATAAGAATGAAGCTATATACATCTATAAGGAGTACCAATACCATATCAATGTGCAGGGATACATGGTACTATATCTATTTATTACGTTTATTTGGCAGGGACAATGCTAATTTCCATCTGTAGTCCCTAAAACATCTAGACATAGGTGAACCTTGAGACATGGAAACATTATATACATCTAGACATACATAGGTGAACATCTAGACATGGAAACATTATATACAAAATGGAAATACATAAATACATCGTAAAGACATCAGGACATAGAGACATCAGGACACAGACATCATAGAGACATCAGAACAGAGAGACATCAGGACAGAGAGACATCAGGACAGAGAGACATCAGGACATAGAGAAATCAGGACAGAGAGACATCTGGACAGAGACATCATAGAGACATCAGGACAGAGAGACATCAGGACAGAGAGACATCAGGACAGAGAGACATCAGGACATAGAGACATCAGGACAGAGAGACATCAGGACAGAGAGACATCAGGACATAGAGACATCAGGACAGAGACATCAGGACAGAGACATCAGGACATAGAGACATCAGGACAGAGAGACATCAGGACAGAGAGACATCAGGACAGAGAGACATCAGGACATAGAGACATCAGGACAGAGACATCAGGACAGAGACATCAGGACAGAGAGACAACAGGAAGCAGAAGGATAGAATCGTGGTCTGATTGGCAGAAGGGAGGACAAGGGAGGACCTTGTATGTGTATATGTGGGTAAAAAAAAAAGTGTTGTAGAGTTTTAACGGCCCTTGTGGCCCTGGAGACGTGCTGGTAAAACTTGGGTAAAACAGATTTTATTCTTCCTGAGTTAAAGTCACCAGCTACAAGGAATGCAGCCTCTGGGTGTGCAGTTTCTTGTTTGTGTACGGCCCGGTACAGTTCGTTGAGTGCCAAAGTGGTGTTGGCTTGTGGTGGGATGTACAGTAGACAACAGTGATGATTATAGATGAGAACTATCTCGGGAGATAGAAGGGTCTGCAATTTACCATGAAGCATTCAATGTCAGGTGAGCAAAAGCTTGACATTTTCTTCACACTGAAAGCTGAACACCAATTGACAAAGAAGCACACCCATCCCCCTTTTGATATATTGTTCGGTCATGACGGTGAATGGAGAAACTGTTGAGCTGGATATCCATTTCATCAGAGAGCCATGACTCTTGTGAGGCATAGAGTGTTGCAGTTTCTCACATCTCATTGGAAGGATACACTCGCTTGAAGCTCATCAATCTTATTATCAAGTGACTGAACATTGGCCAGTAAAACCGAGGTGAGTGTCGGACGGTTTTCTAACCAAGACTGCGCTTCTCCCACGTCTTCGCCTTCATCGCTTCTTTGGTCATCCGAAGAGGGGAACTGGGTACAATGTAAACAGAGTCCAGAAATGCTGAGTCGAAGATTAAGTCGAAATTAAGGTCAGTAACTGAGGTCAGTAACTGATGATCTGATGTCCAAAATGTGCTTTGCGGTCCTATGTGATAATAGCATGAACTTTCTGTAAAAAAAATTTTTTGAAGATAAACCTGAAAAAAAGTAACTAAATAGAAAAGTTGGGTCGTAGGTCATCCATCTTGTTTTCCCAGGGTTTCCTCTCATTCTACTGCCCTCCACCACTCCTTTGCCTTGTCCCTCCTGTTAACCATGGTATCCCTCCACCACTCCTTTGCCTTGTCCCTCCTGTGGGCTGTGTAGGTTAACCATGTTATCCATCAACCACTCCTTTACCTTGTCCCTCCTGTAAGCCCTGGTATCCCTTCACTACTCCTCCTACATTCTTCTTCCTCTCACTCCCCCTCTCATTCTCTTTTTGACAATCTACGTCACTCTCTTCAGCTATACGAATCATACGTATACTGATATAAGCGATAATCTCACTTCCACACATACTCACAGACACACTCACACTGGCTCAGCACAGGGACCAATCAGTGTAGTTTTGCTGAAGTGGAGGAAAGTGAGGGTGTGTGAGTGTGAGTGTCAGAGACACTGGGGAGTTGTTTAAGGTATCAGAGGCGGAAGCTTTCTCAGAGGAAACCCTTTGAAGTAGCTCATTTATATGTCAAAGAGGACAGCATTAGACTGTGTCTCTGTGTGTGTGTGTGTGTGTGTGTGTGTGTGTGTGTGTGTGTGTGTGTGTGTGTGTGTGTGTGTGTGTGTGTGTGTGTGTGTGTGTGTGTGTGTGTGTGTGTGTGTGTGTGTGTGTGTGTGTGTGTGTGTTTATGTTTGCATTAGACATCTTCTGATCTCAGGAATCCTTACTCTGATATTTGACATAACTAACCTTTCTAGTTTCCTGCATTAAATATTGAAGAAGAACCTCCAATTCCCTCTTAATTTACATGATGTTCAAATGGCAAAACCTTTCCTTGATATAAAATCAATTAAAACTTTGTGGTTTTAAGTGCTATAACGTTATTCTTTTGACCATTTTTCAACTTGCCTTTTTTAGCAAGTTTTAGACTTATCCTTCGTGAAATTTAAATAATGTACAACTAATTTAAAATATGTAGTACAACTAAGAATTATGAATAACAATCAGCTAAAATATGGTTGCCTTTTAAAGACAGTGTGGTCAATCTCAGATCAATCCACTCCTCAAGACTGATCATTAGTTAATCGAGCACAGATCACTTAGGGAATAATATTTGTTATTGTTTTTTTGCTATATAAATCATGTCATCCTATTGTAATACAATGTTGTCTGGGAATAAAGCAGTCTAATTGTAAACAATTAATTATTTGTTTCCTAATTGCTTGGTATGTGTGAAGTTACTCAGTGTTCCACTTAATGTTGTTTGAAATGTTACTTTAATTAGATTTTCATCACAGATTTGTCTCACAGTCCCCACATCTGGAGAATCATTGTGAATTCTGCTTTTTTAAATTTTATTCTTCCCTCTCAAGTACGGTTGCCAGGCAACCCAAAGCAGAATCTTCATCTTGGCTAAATTGGGCTTAAACCATCGGTCTTTAGTAGATGAGAAATGTCTACACGTTCATGTATGAATGCAAACGTGCAGACATATACAGAGAGATGGATCGACCGAGACTAAGAAGAATAAGAAGGAGAGAGAGAGGCTAAATAGAATAGAAAATAGAGAGAGAGAGAGAGAGAGAGAGAGAGAGAGAGAGAGAGAGAGAGAGAGAGAGAGAGAGAGGGAGAGAGAGAGACAGAGAGAGAGAGAGAGAGACAGAGAGAGAGAGAGAGAGAGAGAGAGAGAGAGAGAGAGAGAGAGAGAGAGAGAGAGAGAGAGAGAGAGAGAGAGAGAGAGTGAGAGCAAATGTCAAATTGTCTTTTTACCAAATTACAGTACGACAGACCACGTATTCACCCTGCACACCCTAATTGACACACAAACAAACCAAAACAAAGGCAAAGCCTCCTCATGCTTTGTTGATTTCAAAAAAGCTTTTGACTCAATTTGGCATGAGGGTCTGCTATACAAATTGATGGAAAGTGGGGTTGGGGGAAAAACATACGACATTATAAAATCCATGTACACAAACAACAAGTGTGTGGTTAAAATTAGCAAAAAACACACACACTTCTTTCCACAGGGCCATGGGATAAGACAGGGATGCAGTTTATGCCCCTCCCTCTTCAACATATATATCAACAAATTGGCAAGAGCTCTAGAACAGTCTGCAGCACCCGGCCTCACCCTACTAGAATCTGAAGTCAAACGTCTATTTGTTGATGATCTGGTGCTTCTGTTACCAACCAAGGAGGGCCTACAGCAGCACCTAGATCTTCTGCACAGATTCTGTCAGACCTGGGCCCTGACAGTAAATCTCAGTAAGACAAAATAATGGTGTTCCAAAAACCGTTCAGTTGCCAGGACCACAAATACAAATTCCATCTAAACACCGTTGCCCTAGAGCACACAAAAAACTATACCTACCTCAACCTAAACATCAGCTCCACAGGTAACTTCCACAAAGCTGTTGTCACGATCGTCGGTGAGAGAGGAGGACCAAGGCGCAGCGTTGAATGCGAACATATTTATTTATATAATGATCACACGATCAAAACAACAAAACGAAAACGTGACGTCCCTGGTTACATACACGGAACAACACGGAACAAGAAACCACAATGAATGACTGCCTAACGGCTACCTAAGTATGACTCCCAATCAGAGACAACGAGCTACAGCCGTCTCCGATTGGGAGCCACCCTGGCCAACATAGATATACAACAACTAGAACCAACACACATGAAAACTCACACCCTGGCTCAACATACTAGAGTCCCCAGAGCCAGGGCGTGACAGTACCCCCCCTTAAAGGCACGGACTCCGACCGCGCCAACCAAATACCACAGGGGAGGGACCGGGTGGGCACTCCGCCTTGGCGGCGGATCCGGCTCCGGGCATGATCCTCACTCGCTCTCTAACCCCCCAAAGTACCCCTGGTCCGGTCTGGCCCTGCTGACCGGAGCTGGACTGCACACTGGTGGAGCGGATTGCTCTAGCTCCGGCGTGAAGCAGCTGACCCGTGCTGAACCAGGCACCAGTGGAACAGGCACGGGCTGTGCCGGACTGACGACGCACACCACTGGCTTGGTGTGGGGAGCATGAACGGCCCGAGCCGGGCTGACAAAACGCACCCCTGACTTGGTGCGGGGAGCAGGAGCGGGCCGAACCGGCTGACGGAAACGCACCACTGACTTGGTGCGGGGAGCAGGAACGGGCCGAGCCGGGCTGACGGGCGCACCACTGACTTGGTGCGGGGAGCAGGAACGGGCCGAGCCGGGCTGACGGGCGCACCACTGACTTGGTGCGGGAGCAGGAACGGGCCGAGCCGGGCTGATGAAGCGCACCACTGACTTGTGCGGGGAGCAGGAACGGGCCGAGCCGGGCTGACGGGCGCACCACTGACTTGGTGCGGGGAACAGGAACGGGCCGAGCCGGGCTGACGGCGCACCACTGACTTGGTGCGGGGGGCAGGAACAGGCCGAGCCGGGCTGACGAGCGCACCACTGACTTGGTGCGGGGAGCAGGAACGGGCCGAGCCGGGCTGACGACGCACACCATTGGCCTGGTACGGGAGCAGGAACAGGCCGGACCGTACTGGGGACACACACCACTGGTCCTACGCAGGGATCTGGAATGGGCCGGACCGGACTGGTAACACACCCCAGTACCTCTCGCCGTGCCTCTACACCTTCCATCCCCTCTTCGACCAGTGGCCCCCGTAACCTGGCGGCCTCCTCTGCCAACCCGCTGGGCCGCTCTGCCGCGGTCTCCTGCTGGCCCGTTGTCCACGGCGTTAGCCCCCCTAAAAAAATTTCTGGCCGTCTCTCCTACCCGTGGACCAGGTCTCCATGTCCCTCGCCAGCCTTTCGCCCTTCTGCTTCCATGTCAAGCCCTTCTCTTCCTCACCCGGCTTGACCCAGTCGAGGAGGCGAAGGAGATCTGCTAGAGATCTCCCTGGCGATGGCTCCTGGACACGCTGCTTGGTCCAGTCTTGGTGGTTTCTTCTGTCACGATCGTCGGTGAGAGAGGAGGACCAAGGCGCAGCGTTGAATGCGAACATATTTATTTATATAATGATCACACGATCAAAACAACAAAACGAAAACGTGACGTCCCTGGTTACATACACGGAACAACACGGAACAAGAAACCACAATGAATGAATGCCTAACGGCTACCTAAGTATGACTCCCAATCAGAGACAACGAGCTACAGCCGTCTCCGATTGGGAGCCACCCTGGCCAACATAGATATACAACAACTAGAACCAACACACATGAAAACTCACACCCTGGCTCAACATACTAGAGTCCCCCGAGCCAGGGCGTGACAGCTGTGAACGATCTGAGAGACAAGTCAAGAAGGGCCTTCTATGCCATCAAAAGGAACATAAAATACCATTTAGGATCTGGCTAAAAATACTTGAATCAGTTATAGAACCCATTGCCCTTTATGGTTGTGAGGTTTGGGGTCCGCTCACCAACCAAGAATTCACAAAATGGGACAAACACCAAATTGAGACTCTGCATGCAGAATTATGCAAAGATATCCTCTGTGTACAACGGAAAACACCAAATAATTCATGCAGAGCAGAATTAGGCCGATACCCGCTAATTATCAAAATCCAGAAAAGAGCCGTTAAATTCTATAACCACTTACAAGGAAGCGATTCCCAGAAATCCACAGTGTGCCATTACAGCAGCAAGATTTGTGACCTGTTGCCACAAGAAAAGGGCAACCAGTGAAGAACAAACACCATTGTAAATACAACCTATATTTATGTTTATTCATTTTCCAATTTGTACTAGAGAGACAGAGAGAGAGAGATAAAAAATAGGAGAAAGAATATATATGAGAGTGAAAGGGAGATTGATTTCAGAGTTTATCACCTTGTGTAGGCTGGTTCAACCAGAGGAGGTGAGACTGTCCCTCGTTTCACTGTAATTACTGACTATACCCCAGAGAGGAGAGTGGGATGGAGAAATGGAGAGATAGAGAGATGGAGGAGGAAAGGGAGACTACAGGAGACCGGTAGAAGATTGGGCTAAACTGGGCTTAAACCATCAGTTTTTAGTAGATGAGAAATGTCTACACGCTCATGCATACATGCTAACGACACATTGAGAGACGGATCAACCAAGACTAAGAAGAATAAGAAGGAGAGAGAGAGACAGAGAGAGAGAGAGAGGGAGAGAGAGAGAGACAGAGAGAGAGAGAGAGAGAGAGACAGAGAGAGAGAGAGACAGAGAGAGAGAGAGAGAGAGAGAGAGAGAGAGAGAGAGAGAGAGACGAGAGAGAGAGAGAGAGAGAGAGAGAGAGAGAGAGAGAGAGAGACAGAGAGAGACAGAGAGAGAGAGACAGAGAGAGAGAGAGAGAGAGAGAGAGAGAGAGAGAGAGAGAGAGAGAGAGAGAGAGAGAGAGAGAGAGAGAGAGAGAGAGAGAGAGAGAGAGAGAGAGAGAGAGAGAGAGAGAGAGAAAATAGGAGATAGAATATAAGAGTGAAAGGGAGATTGATTTCAGAGTTTATCACCTTGTGTAGGCTGGTTCAACCAGAGGAGGTGAGACTGTCCCTCATTTCACTGTAATTACTGACTATACGCCAGAGAGGAGAGTGGGATGGAGAGATGGAGAGATAGAGAGATGGAGGAGGAAAGGGAGACTACAGGAGACCGGTAGAAGATTGGGCTAAACTGGGCTTAAACCATCCGTTTTTAGTAGATGAGAAATGTCTACACGCTCATGCATACATGCTAACGACACATTGAGAGACGGATCAACCAAGACTAAGAAGAATAAGAAGGAGAGAGAGAGACAGAGAGAGAGAGAGAGGGAGAGAGAGAGAGACAGCGAGAGAGAGAGAGAGAGAGAGAGAGAGAGAGAGAGACAGAGAGAGAGAGAGAGAGAGAGAGAGAGAGAGAGAGAGAGAGAGAGAGAGAGAGAGAGAGACAGAGAGAGACAGAGAGAGAGAGAGAGAGAGAGAGAGAGACAGAGAGAGAGAGACAGAGAGAGAGAGACAGAGAGAGAGAGAGAGAGAGAGAGAGAGAGAGAGAGAGAGAGAGAGAGAGAGAGAGAGAGAGAGAGAGAGAGAGAGAGAGAGAGAGAGAGAGAGAGAGAGAGAGTTTTTTGAGTTTTTATAAAACCTTTATTTTATACTCAAGTGTTAACACAAATAATGGCACACTGCCTTTTCAGAAATGAAACAACAAATGTCATTCCTAAATAAAAATGAAAACAAAAATAAAAATAAATTAAAGAAAAATACAAAAAAACATATACATTCAACTCATTTCATCAACAAAAAATAGTTTCCGCTCCTCCACAAAACAAACCGCTCCTTCGCAAGCCCACTTCTCCTCAAACAATGGGAGATCTTTTACAGCCGAGAAGAACTCAAAATCCACTTTTATTCTCGCTTTCACTAATCCTTTAAAAACACATCTTACATC
Organism: Coregonus clupeaformis; assembly: GCF_020615455.1. Classification (NCBI taxonomy): domain Eukaryota; kingdom Metazoa; phylum Chordata; class Actinopteri; order Salmoniformes; family Salmonidae; genus Coregonus; species Coregonus clupeaformis. Next base: position 14,203 of record NW_025534883.1, read on the forward strand.
CTGCCCATATCCCATTTCCTTCTCAGAAAAATTGACATCTTAGCTTGTCCCAAAATAAAATCTAACAGTTGACATTTTCTTTTCTATTGCTTACTATATTGAAACACCTAAATAAAAACAGTGTTATTGAAAATCTCCCCTACAGCTTTAAACAAATACTCCAGCATTTCCAAGAGAGGTTTTATCCTCTCACACTCCATAAAACAGTGAATTTTTTTTCTCTTATATTACAAAAAGGACATCCATCTCCAACATCTGAGTTAATAACAGATAAAAAAGCATTAACTGCAATGATGCCATGCAAAACCCTCCATTGCATATCCCCAATACCCTTTTGTAACGGTGGCTTGTACAGTGCTCTCCATGCTGGCTTTACCTTGTCATCAATGCCCAATTTTACCCTCCATGGAGTGTCTTTTCTATTTTTCAATGTATCTTTATTCAACACCTTGACACACCCCCTATATACGTTTTTCCCATTCACCTCATCCAAACCCACCTCTTCCAACCCTCTCAAATCCAGTAATAACGCCTTTCTTTCTGACTCTGGCATATTGGGTGTAATCCTTAGTCTTGGAAATGAGACATTTTCATCTTGTACCTTCTTCTTGTGACTTTTCAGCATACCCCACTCTTCTGCCGACAGAGCCTTCCTGCAGCTTCCCAGCAGTTGTCCGACAATCCTTTCCGACCTCACCTCCAAATGTTCAGCCACCCGTCTTCCATCCATTAAGGCGGTCCCAGCCATGGCCATTAAATGTTTTAAGGTGATGATTTTGCCCTTCACCAGAATCTTGGAGAAATGTGGAACAGCTGCAGTTGTACAATCCAGTCTTGCCCCGTACACCAGAGGTTCCTCCAACAGCCAAAGCACTGACTCCGCTGAAGTTCGTCTGGACACTTTCATGTGGTCCTCTGTAGCTCAGCTGGTAGAGCACGGCACTTGTAATGCCAAGGTAGTGGGTTAGATCCCCGGGACCACCCATACACAAAAAAAAAATATGTATGCACGCATGACTGTAAGTCGCTTTGGATAAAAGTGTCTGCTAAATGGCATATTATTATTATGCTCCACACCCTAAGAAGGCCTCTGTAAAACGGAGGTTCTCCCTCCCTCGAAATCTGGCTACTATCAACCAAAAATAATGCCTTCTTTAAACCTAATCGCCCAACCTGCTGTAATTCAAGACCTGCCACCCCTTTCCAAACCACATTTTCTGGTCCATAAAGCAACCTTTGAATAAACTGAAACCGGAAAGCAGCAGCCCTACTAGCAAGATGTAAAATAACTTGTCCCCCCTCCTCTTTTGACAAATACAAAACACTTTGTGGAACCCATTGATATTTATCCCAAAATATATCTACAATAATCGCCTGTATCTTAGCCAGAAGGCCAGATTGTGGCTCTAAAACTGACAACCGATGCCACAGTGCAGAGGCAATCACATTGTTAATTATAATAGTGCGCCCCCTATATGACATAAGAGATAACAACCAATGCCATCTCCTCATCCTCCCTTCCACCATTTCAACCACCCCAATCCAATTTTTTTCCATAGTCCCCTCATCTCCTAGGTGCACTCCAATATACTTAAAACCTCCCTTACACCATTCCAGCCCCCTGGCAAAACCATGATCCCTCCAGACCATTCTCCAATCTGTAAAGCACAACTTTTTTCCCAATTTACCTTTGCAGAGGATATTCCCCTAAAATGATCAACCATTAGACTCAAACTATCCACCTCAACTTGATTTTTCACTAAAACAACTACATCATCAGCATAGGCTGAGAGACGAATAGGAGGAATATCCTCTGAAAGGTACACCCCTTCAATGCGACTTCTAATGCTACTTAGTAGTGGCTCTATAGCAATAGCATATAACATTCCCGACAAAGAACATCCCTGCCTAATACCTCTACACACTTTAAAAGGAGCACTCAAGCCACCGTTAACTTTCAATACACTTTCAATGTCACCATATATCACCTTTATCATGGCAATAAAACCAGAGCTGAAACCAAACGCCTCAAAAGTGTGCCATAAGTATTGATGTTCAACTCAGTCAAATGCCTTTTCCTGATCAATTGAAATTAGACCAGCATCCAACCCAATAGCCCTAAAGACGTCCAAAAACTCCAGAATCAGAGAAATGTTATCCCCTATCTGCCTGCTAGGAACACAGTAGGACTGGTCTGTATGTATGATTTGCCCCATCACCTCCCTCAGCCTGTTGGACAAAGCCTTTGACAGGATCTTATAATCAGTGCACAATAAAGCCACCGGCCTCCAGTTCTTCACCTCCCTAGGGTCACCCTTTTTGGGCAGTAGGGTGAGGACAGCCCTTCTGCAGCTTATTGGTAGTAACCCTCCGGTTAAACTATCATTAACTACTGCTAGCCAATCCTCTCCCAACATAGCCCAAAAATACTTTAAAAAGTCAACGGGAAGCCCATCAATGCCTGGTGCCTTTTAATGCAGTGTATAGCTTCTGCAAAGACAATGGTTGCTCTAGCTCAACCTGAGCTTCTGCAGCCACCTGTGGGAGCCCATCAAGGAACTGCTGTGTCACTGTTTTATCCTCTTTGTACTCACACTTGAGAGCCCAGTATAGAACTCTACTGCCCTCTTTCTAATTTCACTAGGGCTAGTGAGCTCCTGTCCAACAGCTGATTTGAGACATTGAATAATTCTTCTTTGTCCATTATTTTTCTCTAAAAAACAAAAATTTGGATGAGGCATCCATTTCAGAGATTCCCTGAAACTTACTTCTCACCAATGCCCCCTGTGCTCTGATACCCAGCAGGTCTGCCAATGCAGTTTTTTTCCTCTTGAGGGCCTGAGTATGGCCTCGATCTCCTGTGGTCTCAACCAACGTCATGAGTTCCACTATTTCAGTCACTAGGGCTTTCATTGATCTGGTGATATCCTTGGTGACATTCCTCGTGTATTGATTACATAATTGTTGAATCTGGATTTTCCCTATATCCCACCACTGTTGAAGGGATACAAAACTGGCCTTTTGAGACCTCCACCTCTCCCAGAAAAAACTAAAACATTTCCTGAAGTGAGCATCACTTAAATAAAGTTATATTAAAATGCCAGTATGTGCTTTTGGATTTTACATTGTTAATGAACACCACCTCTGTTATTAAACAATGATCCGAAAATACCACTGGGGTTATCACACTTGATTTACAGACCTGAGATTGATGCTCAAAACAATAAAACCTATCTAACCTGGCCATAGAGATGGTGTTCTCTCTGCCTCCATGTTGACTCCGCCAAATTGTCAATGCTGAGGTGTGTGTGGTGTGGGAGTCAGGCGCAGGACACCGAAGCTTAGTCCAACAAAGTTTACTTGTGAAACCACAAGGCAAAGATACAATGATCGGCCTCCAAACAAAACAGAGGCGAGCAATTACGCAACTATGCGTAACACAATAAAACAACAAAACAGAGAAAAAACACGCAGCACTACGGACAGGCGAAAAACAACACACAACCTAACCAATACCAAAACAGGCAACTTATAGAACACGTAATCAGACACAAACGGACACAGGTGTAATAGACAGACAAAAGCAATCAAACATAGAAACATTCAACGGTGGCAGCTAGTACTCCGGGTACGACGAACGCCGAAGCCTGCCCGAACTAGGAGGAGGAGCAGCCTCGGCAGAATCCGTGACAGTACCCCCCCCCTTGACGCGCGGCTACAGCCGTGCGCCGACCCCGGCCTCGGGGACGGCCAGGAGGACGCGGACCCGGGCGCGTGGGAGGCCCACGGTGGAACTCAGTCAGGAGGGATGGATCTAGGATGTCCCTCCTAGGCACCCAGCACCGTTCCTCCGGACCGTACCCCTCCCACTCCACGAGATACTGGAGACCACTCATCCGGCGCCTCGAGTCCAAGATGGTCCGGACCCTGTACGCCGGGGCCCCCTCGATGTCCAAAGGGGGTGGAGGGGTCTCTCCTATCTCATCTTCTTGGAGTGGGCCAGCTACCACCGGCCTGAGAAGAGACACATGGAACGAGGGGTTAATATTCTTGTAATCAATAGGCAGTTGTAACCTGTAACACACCTCGTTCAATCTTCTCAGGACTTTAAAGGGCCCCACAAACCGCCGACCCAGCTTCCGGCAGGGCAGGCGGAGGGGCAGGTTTCGAGTCGAGAGCCAGACTCGATCTCCCGGTGCGTACACCGGTCCCTCACTGCGGTGGCGATCGGCGCTCGCCTTTTGTCGACTGATGGCCCGCTGCAGATGGACATGGGCAGCGTCCCACGTCTCCTCCGAGCGCCGAATCCACTCATCCACCGCAGGGGCTCGATCTGGCTCTCGTGCCATGGTGCCAGGACCGGCTGATACCCTAAAACACAGTGGAAAGGTGTTAAATTGGTGGAGGAGTGGCGGAGAGAGTTCTGGGCCATCTCTGCCCAGGGGATATACCTAGACCACTCCTCCGGCCGGCCCTGGCAATAGGACCTCAGAAACCTACCCACATCCTGGTTGACTTGTTCAACCTGCCCATTGCTCTCTGGGTGGTACCCTGAGGTAAGGCTCACCGAGACCCCCAAGCGTTCCATGAACGCCCCCCAGACTCTGGAGGTGAACTGGGGACCTCGGTCAGACACAATATCCTCGGGGACCCCATAGTGCCGGAACACGTGGGTAAATAGGGCCTCAGCGGTCTGTAGGGCAGTAGGGAGACCCGGCATTGGGAGGAGACGACAGGCCTTGGAAAACCGATCCACAACGACCAAAATGGTGGTATTCCCCTGGGAGGGGGGTAGGTCGGTCACAAAATCCACCGAGAGGTGGGACCATGGTCGTTGTGGAACGGGCAGGGGATGTAACTTTCCCCTGGGCAAATGTCTAGGTGCCTTACACTGGGCGCACACCGAGCAGGAGGAGACATAAACCCTCACATCCTTAGCTAACGTTGGCCACCAGTATTTCACGCTAAGGCAGTGCACTGTCCGGCCAATACCTGGATGTCCAGAGGAGGGTGATGTATGAGCTCAATAAATAAGGCGATCACGAACCTCGAGCGGAACGCACGTCCGCCCCACAGGACACTCGGGGGGAGTAGGGTCGGTACGCAGTGCCCAATCGATCTCCGCATCGACCTCCCACACCACCGGAGCCACCAGACAAGACTCCGGCAGTATGGGAGTAGGCTCAATGGACCTCTCCTCTGTGTCATACCGCCGGGACAGGGCGTCTGCCTTACCGTTCTGGGACCCTGGGATGTATGTGATCTTAAAAACAAACCGGGTCAGGAACATGTTCCACCTAGCCTGACGAGGGTTCAATCTCCTAGCTGCCCGGATGTACTCCAGGTTACGGTGGTCAGTCAGAATGAGGAAAGGGTGTTGAGCCCCCTCAAGCCAATGCCTCCACACCTTTAGGGCCTGGACTACAGCTAACAGCTCCCTGTCCCCTACGTCATAATTACGCTCCGCCGAGCTGAGCTTCTTAGAATAGAACGCACAGGGGCGGAGCTTAGGTGGCGTGCCGGACCGTTGCGACAGGACTGCCCCAATACCGGCCTCGGATGCGTCTACCTCTACTTGGAATGGTAAAGAGGGATCCGGATGCGCCAGCACCGGAGCCGAGGTGAACAGGTTTTTCAGATTGACAAATGCCCTGTCCGCCTCAGCTGACCACTGCAAGCGAACCGGACCCCCCTTTAGCAGGGACGTAATGGGAGCTGCAACCTGTCCAAAGCCCCGGATAAACCTCCGGTAGTAATTAGCAAAACCCCAAAACTGCTGCACCTCTTTTACAGTGGTTGGAGTTTGCCAATTACGCACGGCCGACACACGGTCAACCTCTATCTTCACACCAGACGCGGACAACCGATAACCCAAAAAGGAGACAGACTCCTGGAAGAACAAGCATTTCTCTGCCTTGACATACAAGTCATGCTCCAACAGTCTCCTCAACACTCGGCGCACCAGGGCTACATGCTCGGCTCGAGTAGAAGAGTACACTAGGATGTCGTCGATGTATACTACCACACCCTGCCCATGCATGTCCCGGAAAATCTCGTCAACAAAGGATTGGAAGACTGACAGAGCATTCATTAACCCGTATGGCATGATGAGATACTCGTAATGACCCGAGGTGGTGCTAAATGCTGTTTTCCATTCATCCCCCTCCCTAATGCGCACCAGATTGTACGCGCTCCTGAGATCCAACTTTGTGAAGAACCGCGCTCCGCGTAATGATTCTGTCATAGTCGCAATCAGTGGAAGAGGGTAACTGTACTTAACCGTGATCTGATTGAGACTACGGTAATCAATACACGGGCGCAAACCCCCGTCCTTCTTCTTCACAAAGAAGAAACTCGAAGAAACCGGGGAAGTGGAGGACCGTATGTATCCCTGTGCCAAAACTCGGCTATGTAAGTCTCCATAGCCGCTGTCTCCTCTTGAGACAGGGGATACACACGGCTCCGCGGAAGTGCCGCTCCTGTTTGGAGATCTATCGCACAATCCCCCTGTCTATGAGGTGGTAGCCGTGTTGCCCTCGTTTTGCTGAACACAAGTGCTAAATCCTCATATTCAGGGGGAATACGCATTGCGGGCACTTGGTTCGGACTCTCTACCGAGGTCGCCCCTAAGGAAACACCTAGACATCTCCCTACACACTGGGCAGACCACTCCATAAGAGCCCTCTGTTGCCACGCAATGGTAGGATCATGGGCGCTTAACCAGGGAAGCCCCAGCACCACGGGATACGCAGGAGAGTCAATCAGATAAAACTGAATGATCTCCTCATATCCCCCCTGCGTCGTCATCTTAAGTGGTGCTGTGACTTCTCTGATCAACCCCGACCCCAACGGCCGGCTGTCTAGGGCATGAAAAGGAAAGGGGGCTTCTACCGGCCGAAGGGGAATTCCTAACCTATAACAAAATGCACGATCAACAAAATTCCCAGCTGCGCCTGAATCTACTAGTGCCTTATGCTGGGAATGAGGTGCCACCTGTGGAAATCTCACAGGTATACACATGTGACCAACAGAGAGCTCTGGGTAAGTGGGGCGCCTACTCACCTGAAATGACTCCCCAGTGCGTGACCTGTTGTCCCCTCTCCCAGGAGACCCTCCCCAGCACCTGGCCGCGGTGTGTCCTCCACGGCCACAGTTGGTGCAGGGGATGACCCCCCTCGGGTTCTCTCTCCTCCTCTCTCTAGCGCCAGCACCCCCGAGTTCCATGGGAATCGGCTCGGAGGTGCTGGAGGGTGGAATGGACGACCCCCACTCGGGACGTCCGCGGGTAGCCAGCAGGGTGTCGAGACGGATGGAGATGTCCCCCAACTGTTCGAAGGATAGGTTGGTGTCCCTGCAGGCCAGCTCACGACGAACGTCCTCTCGTAGGCTACACCGGTAATGGTCGATGAGGGCCCTCTCATTCCACCCCGCATCCGCCGCTAGAGTCCGGAACTCCAGGGCGAACTCCTGTGCGCTCCTCTTCCCCTGTCGGAGGTGGAACAGACGCTCCCCCGCCGTGTAGGTGATGGTAGCGGCGTCTATTCCCCTCCATTCGGCGTTGGCCCACTCCAACGCCTTGCCGGATAGACAGGAGATGAGGGCGGAGACGTTCTCGTATCCCGAGGGCGCTGGGTGTATGGTGGCCAGGTAGAGTTCCACCTGCAGGAGGAACCCCTGACACCCGGCTGCAGAACCATCATATGCCCTCGGGAGCGAGAGCCGAATGCCACTGGGTTCCGGTGCTGAGAGAGGAGGACTGTGCGTTGGTGATGGTATGGTGTGAGAAGGCGTAGGCACCTCTCCCGTAACCAACCGGCGCAGAGTGTTGGACACCTCGTTCATGGCGGCCCCAAGTTGCCGGATCATGGTGTCTTGGTCGCTGATCCGATCCTCCAGCGACTTGGGTGCCGCCACTGCTCCTGCTGACTCCATACTGGTGTGTTGTTCTGTCAAGGCTGAGGTGTGTGTGGTGTGGGAGTCAGGCGCAGGACCAAGCTTAGTCCAAGCTTAGTCCAACAAAGTTTACTTGTGAAACCACAAGGCAAAGATACAATGATCGACCTCCAAACAAAACAGAGGCGAGCAATTACGCAACTATGCGTAACACAATAAAACAACAAAACAGAGAAAAATCACGCAGCACTACGGACAGGCGAAAAACAACACACAACCTAACCAATACCAAAACAGGCAACTTATAGAACACGTAATCAGACACAAACGGACACAGGTGTAATAGACAGACAAAAGCAATCAAACAAAGAAACATTCAACGGTGGCAGCTAGTACTCCGGGGACGACGAACGCCGAAGCCTGCCCGAACTAGGAGGAGGAGCAGCCTCGGCAGAATCCGTGACACAAATATCACACAGTTCATGTGTTACAAAAGTCCTTGAGGCTATATGAGGTTCTTTGTGATTTCTATCTAAATCACTGACTGTGCAGTTAAAATCCCCAGCAATAAATAATAATGTTCATTATTACATTTCTCAATGGTATTTGATACTGTCTCTAAAAAACATACCCTCTCAACTGCCACCACTGGGGCATATACATTTATCAGACACATAGTGATGTTTTCATACCTTGCTCTAACTTTTAATAACCTCCCCTCAACTACCTCTTCAACCTCATATGACAAAGGCAAAAACCCTTTTGAGAACAAGATGGCCACACCCCCACTTTTTGAGTTTTTATGACTACACACCACTGCCCCCCCCCCACACTCCTGTTGCCACATAACTTCATTTTCCAAATTACTATGTGTTTCTTGTAGAAAACGTATGTCAATTCCTTTCCCCTAATTAACTCATACACTATGGCTCTTTTTTTTATGTCTATCACCCCATTTACGTTTAAAGAAGAAGGAAGACACAGAAACCACATCTCTTTACAGAGTTAAGGCTACGACTGAACTCTTTTATTTTCTTTAGAATTTCCATCACTTATCACTCTCGTGACCACTTTCTTGAGTCTAGCAATTTCAGGGCTTGTCAAACCTCCCCCTGTTATTTTTGACATCAGAAACTTTGCTGATTCAATAAACAATTCACTTTCAGGAGAAAAAAAAAATCTTACATTATAATCCTGCATATATTTCTTCCCTTTTGTCAACTTCAGAAGTTGGCGTACCTTCTCAATCCCATAACTCCCTTCCACCCCATTTATCTCACTATTTTGTTGTGACGCATCAGATGACTCACTCTCGCTATCCTCTCCAGAAGAAAACTCCACCATCTCTATAACCTGTTTATCTTCAACTGATTTATCAATCTCTACCTTCCTCTTGGAATTAGACCCTTCACCACCCCTTACATTCTTCCTCTTACTCCTCGGTACTTTGAAAACAGCTGCTTCCTTTTCTATTATTTCAATCTCCTCTTGACCTCCAATTTCATTTTCCAGCACCACCTCAGCGACGGCAGTCGCAATCTCACCGACTGTTTCCCCTCGCTCTTTGTTCTGATCTACCACAATTGCCCCCGTATCCACACTGCCTTCCTCTCCTACTTTTCCAACCACATCTGCCCACCTTCTCCTTTCCCCTGCACCCTTAGCATGTTCATCCTTCGCTGTGGTGCATTAGCTGCACCAGCACTAGAGCTGCTACCAGACTCTGCGCGCTCGTTCTCGGGACAATTACGTACCAAATGCCCCTCTCTTTCACAGCCAAAGCATTTCATTGATTCAGTAGAAGCGTAGAAGACATAATCAAATCCATCAATCTTAAAACTGAATGCTAAATTCAGTTTATCAGTGTCCTTTTTTTAAATCATATGCACTTGTCTCCTATGAGACACGACATGTTTCAGCAAAGGAGATTTGCATCCAAAAAGAACCTTCTTTATTGTAGATACAATTTGACCATGACGAGATAACTCTCGCTCCAACAAATGGTGGCACGTTAGAAAGTATAACTTTCATAAGCGGAAATACCTGCGTCTGTGTCCCCGCAACACAACACCACTCTCAACTATCGTATTCACCTTTTCAATGGAATCTAAGAATATCACTACGGCGCTATTCATCCTTGAGGCTGATTTGATGCTATCATACCCAGTGATAGCACCCACTGCCAAGCTGCATTCTTCCACTGAACACCCGGTCGCAGCAGGAATCTTTACTCCATGTCGCCGACTAAGTTTTTCAAACTCCAAACCCCCGCGAGTGGCCATTGCAACCAGCCCAACCCGCTGGTTGTGCCCTCGCAAAAAACAACCTCAACGATCCCACCACCCCTATATGTGCTCAGTGATAGTTAGACAAGATCACCTTAAAACAACTAAACTAATCAATATATATATATACACACCAAAACCCAATAGAGTGAAAATAATTCCAGCAGTCGCTTCCACAATCACTCCTGCTTCACGACTCACTCCCAGCATGCACTCCAACGAGAGAGAGAAAGAGAGAGAGAAAGAGAGAGAGAGAAAGAGAGAGAGAGAGAGAGAGAGAGAGAGAGAGAGAGAGAGAGAGAGAGAGAGAGAGAGAGAGAGAGAGAGAGAGAGAGAGAGAGAGAGAGAAAGAGAGAGAGAGACAGAGATAGAGACAGAGACAGAGACAGAGACAGAGACAGAGACAGAGACAGAGACAGAGACAGAGACAGAGACAGAGACAGAGACAGAGACAAAGACAGAGACAGAGACAGAAACAGAGACAGAGACAGAGACAGAGACAGAGACAGAGACAGAGACAGAGACAGAGACAGAAACATTTGCGTTAACAGTAACTTGGGGAAAATTCTCTGCAGTATCATGAACAGCAGACTACGTCATTTCCTTGATGAACACAACGTCCTCAGCAGAAGCCAGATTGGATTTTTTTTTTTTATTATTGTACAACAGACCACATTTACACCCTCCACACTGTAATTGACAAACAAGTAAACCAAAACAAAGGCAAAATCTACTCGTCTTTTGCAGACTTCAAGAAAGCATTTGATTCAATTTGGCACAAAGGTCTTTTTTTTACAAACTATTGGTATTGGAGGGAAAACATATGATGTTATTAAAATCGAAATTCCAATTAGAATCTGGCTCAAAATGTTCCAATCAGTTATAGAACCAATTGCTCTACATGGCAGCGAAGTACAGGCCAAAGCATTTCATTGATTCAGTAGAAGCGTAGAAGACATAATCAAATCCATCAATCTTAAAACTGAATGCTAAATTCAGTTTATCAGTGTCCTTTTTTAAAATCATATGCACTTGTCTCCTATGAGACACGACATGTTTCAGCAAAGGAGATTTGCATCCAAAAATAACCTTCTTTATTGCAAATGGGACAAACATCCAATCGAAATACTGCATGCATAGTTTTGCAAGACTGTATTGCAAGTGCAAAGAAAAACTCAAAATAACGCATGTAGAGCAGAATTGGGCCAATACCCCCTCCTTATTCGAAGAGAAAAAAGAGCCATCAAATTTTACAACCATCTAAAAACAAGTGACCCCAAAACATTCCATCACACAACTCTACTATGTCAAGAGATTAAACAAGCGAAGAGTCCCCTCAGCCAGCTGGTTCTGAGGCTCAGTTCACTAACCAAAACCAACCTCATTGAGCCTCAGGACAGCACTCAGAAAACCTATTGGAAAGACACCACAAAAAATAATAGTAAACATCAATGCTATTTGGCTCTAAACAGACAGTACATGGTGGCAGACTATCTGACCACTATGTCTGATAGAAAACTGATAGAAAACTGAGGAAACAATGACTAGGTACGGACTCAGTGAGCACAGTCTGGCTATAGAGACCGGTCATCACAGGCAAACCTGGCTGCCCAGAGAGGACAGGCTGTGCTCACTCTGCCCCCAGGGAGAGGTAGAGACAGAGTTGCATTTCATATTACACTGTGACAAATACTCAGACCTAAGATAATCTTTCTTTCCCAAAATTATGATTCAGGACAAAGAATTTGAAATTATAAAATATTTATTGGGTGAAAAGCCAAAATGTGCAATTATGGCAGCCAAATATGTGTCCTCCTGCCACAACCTGAGTGACAGCCAGTGAAAAGTGTAATGTAATGTCAATAATATTTCCTGTTTTGTTTTGGCTTTCATAGCATGTAATGTGTCTTCTCAGTCATGTTGAGACTGGTCGACTACTATTGCTTTAATGTATTGTTATTCTCATTCATATTGTTGTTGTAGTTGCTGTTAATGGTAATCCCATTTCTACTACTACTATTATTATTGCTGTTGTTATATGTGTACTTTGACAATGTAAGTAATTTAACTTGCCATGGCAATAAAGTCTATTAAATGTAATTTAATTTAATTGAGAGCGAGAGAGACAAAGAGAGAGAGAGAGAGAGAGAGAGAGAGAGAGAGAGAGAGAGAGAGAGAGACAGAGAGACAGAGAGACAGAGAGACAGAGAGAGAGAGAGAGAGAGACAGAGAGAGAGAGAGAGAGAGTGAGAGAGAGAGAGAGAGAGAGACAGAGAGACAGAGAGACAGAGAGAGAGACAGAGAGAGAGAGATAAAAAATAGGAGAAAGAATATATATGAGAGTGAAAGGGAGATTGATTTCAGAGTTTATCACCTTGTGTAGGCTGGTTCAACCAGAGGAGGTGAGACTGTCCCTCATTTCACTGTAATTACTGACTATACCCCAGAGAGGAGAGTGGGATGGAGAGATGGAGAGATAGAGAGATGGAGGGATGGAGGAGGAAGGGGAGACTACAGGAGACCGGTAGAAGAGAGAAATTAGGGACAAGGGAAGAAAAAGCCACAGGTGAACAGCTTCCCATGGTTGAGTAACCCTTTAGATTATGGTTTTATTGATTATTAATTAATTAGCTGATTTAATTAATGAGTTTAATTAAGGTTTAAAATGCTGCTGTGTGCTTATTGTGCTCTACTATCTCTGTAAAGCCTGGAGGATGGGGAATGTGGCCATGCATCACAGCTACCTACACACCAAGACCACCGGGCCTCCCTTTAGACATGTACACTAACTCTACAGCAGGAATGAAAGAGAGGGAGACTGAAAGAGAGGGTGACTGAAAGAGATGGAGACTGAAAGAGAGGGAGACTGAAAGAGAGGGAGACTGAAAGAGAGGGAGACTGAAAGAGAGGGAGACTGAAAGAGAGGGAGACTGAAAGAATGCATAAGAATAGAAAGCAAGAACAATCACGTCTCTTCTCTCTCTTTTCGTCTGCCTGCCTTGACATACGACAGGGAGGGAAAGAAGAAAAAGATAGAGAGAGAGACAGAGAGAGAGAGAGAGAGAGAGAGAGAGAGAGAGAGAGAGAGAGAGAGAGAGAGAGAGAGAGAGAGAGACAGAG